>NC_069137.1:11025034-11120034 GCF_026914265.1 Mya arenaria
ACTGTATTCATACGTATGAAATAACACTTTATATCAACTGTATTTATACGTATGCAATAACACTTTATATCAACTATATTTATACGTATGAAATAACACTGTATATCAACTGTATTTATACGTATGCAATAACACTTTATATCAACTATATTTATACGTATGAAATAACACTGTATATCAACTGTATTTATACGTATGCAATAACACTTTATTTCAACTATATTTATACGTATGAAATAACACGGTATATCAACTATATTTGTACGTATGAAATAACACTGTATATCAACTATATTTGTACGTATGAAATAACACTGTATATCAACTATATTTGTACGTATGCAATAACACTTTATATCAACTGTATTTATACGTATGAAATAACACTGTATATCAACTGTATTTGTACGTATGCAATAACACTGTATATCAACTGTATTTGTACGTATGAAATAACACTGTATATCAACTGTATTTATACGTATGCAATAACACTTTATATCAACTATATTTATACGTATGAAATAACACTGTATATCAACTGTATTTATACGTATGAAATAACACTTTATATCAACTATATTTATACGTATGAAATAACACTGTATATCAACTGTATTTATACGTATGCAATAACACTGTATATCAGCTATATTTGTACGTATGAAATAACACTGTATATCAACTGTATTTATACGTATGAAATAATACTGTATATCAACTATATTTGTACGTATAAAATAACACTGTATATCAACTGTATTTATACGTATTAAATAACACTGTATATCAACTATATTTGTACGTATGAAATAACACTGTATATCAACAGTATTTATACGTATGAAATAACACTGTATATCAACTGTATTTATACGTATGAAATAACACTGTATATCAACTATATTTGTACGTATGCAATAACACTGTATATCAACTGTATTTGTACGTATGAAATAACACTGTATATCAATTATATTTGTACGTATGCAATAACACTGTATATCAACTGTATTTCTATGTTTGAAATAACACTGTATATCAACTTTTTTTGTACGTATGAAATAACACTGTATATCAACTATATTTGTACGTATGCAATAACACTGTATATCAACTGTATTTATACGTATGCAATAACACTGTATATCAACTATATTTGTACGTATGAAATAACACTGTATATCAACTGTATTTATACGTATGAAATAACGCTGTATATCAACTGTATTTATACGTATGAAATAACACTTTATATCAACTGTATTTATACGTATGAAATAACACTGTATATCAACTATATTTATACGTATGAAATAACACTGTATATCAACTGTATTTATACGTATGAAATAACACTTTATATCAACTGTATTTATACGTATGAAATAACACTGTATATCAACTATATTTGTACGTATAAAATAACACTGTATATCAACTTTATTTATACGTATTAAATAACACTGTATATCAACTATATTTGTACGTATGAAATAACACTGTATATCAACAGTATTTATACGTATGAAATAACACTGTATATCAACTGTATTTATACGTATGAAATAACACTCTATATCAACTATATTTGTACGTAAGCAATAACACTGTATATCAACTGTATTTGTACGTATGAAATAACACTGTATATCAATTATATTTGTACGTATGCAATAACACTGTATATCAACTGTATTTATATGTATGAAATAACACTGTATATCAACTTTTTTTGTACGTATGAAATAACACTGTATATCAACTATATTTGTACGTATGCAATAACACTGTATATCAACTGTATTTATACGTATGCAATAACACTGTATATCAACTATATTTGTACGTATGAAATAACACTGTATATCAACTGTATTTGTACGTATGAAATAACGCTGTATATCAACTGTATTTATACGTATGAAATAACACTTTATATCAACTGTATTTATACGTATGAAATAACACTGTATATCAACTATATTTATACGTATGAAATAACACTGTATATCAACTGTATTTATACGTATGAAATAACACTTTATATCAACTGTATTTATACGTATGAAATAACACTGTATATCAACTATATTTATACGTATGAAATAACACTGTATATCAACTATATTTGTACGTATGAAATAACACTGTATATCAACTGTATTTATACGTATGAAATAACACTTTATATCAACTATATTTATACGTATGAAATAACACTGTATATCAACTATATTTATACGTATGAAATAACACTGTATGTCAACTATATTTATACGTATGAAATAACACTGTATATCAACTTTATTTATACGTATGAAATAACACTGTATATCAACTATATTTATACGTATGAAATAACACTGTATATCAACTATATATATACGTATGAAATAACACTGTTAAAAAAAAAAAAAAAAGAAAAAAACCTTAGAACTATTCTAGAAAAAAAATATGGCCTAGGGCCTATAGAGTAAGTGTATTACATTGTCTAGTAGTGCTGTACCAAGTTTGTTCAAAATATGCGCCGGTGGTTAAAACTTACCCCGCCCTCGGCACTTCTTCTTCTTCTCCTTCTTCCTCTTCTTTTTCTTCTTCTTCTTCTTCTTCTTCTTCTTCTTCTTCTTCTTCTTCTTCTTCTTCTTCTTCTTCTTCTTCTTCTTCTTCTTCTTCTTCTTCTTCTTCTTCTTCTTCTTCTTCTTCTTCTTCTTCTTCTTCTTCTTCTTCTTCTCTTCTTCTTCTTCTTCTTCTTCTTCTTCTTCTTCTTCTTCTTCTTCTTCTTCTTCTTCTTCTTCTTCTTCTTCTTCTTCTTCTTCTGCTTATTCTTCTTCTTCTTCTTCTTCTTCTTCTTGTTACTATCATTATTACCCTTACGTGGCAGTGATACAATTTTGGGTGATTTCTGTGAAGAGTGTGTATAAAATGTAAAAAAAAATGAACGAAAAACATGTAATAATACATAATATTTAATCAATACGGATCTATACTAATTTATATATTGCCTCTATTCTTCATGAAACTAATTGATTGATTGCCTGTTTTGTATAGAACTAAGTATACGATGTGTTGTGTACGTGTTTGTGGCGTGCCAAAGAGTCATTATAATAATCGATAATTGGATCGGTGATTGTTTTTGACCTTTGTTGTCGCTTTTGGTCACAGTTCTAAACCATGACATAGAGACATACTGGTTGTGTAAATTTAATATTTTCAAGGAAATAAGGAATGTCACTAATGTATACTTACAATAAAAATATGTTCGTGTATGCCAATCAAATGACTTGTGCAAAATCGTTATTCGTTTTACAGACTTAAAGAAGAACTCAATTGCCTTCAGAATGAACAGTCACATAAGGGTTGCTGTATGTAGGAAGCTAAACAATGAAATGCATGTTCTTTTAGTACACATTTTCTAGTTGTATTACAAAAAGTATGTCCAAACGATATTCTTGTACATTCGAAATTGTTTGAAAGCTTCTTGCTAGGAGTTATGATGTTTTTGTTATGTTTGCAAGATTTAACATAATGAATATGATTGTTTATGGTAATGTTTTTAACTTTAACGTAATGAATTGTATTTTATTGGTTATATTTACAAGTTCCTATGTGATCAATTGTAACTGTTTTTGGTTATGTTTGCAAGCCTCTATGCAGCTTAATAATAATTGTTGATGGTTATGTTTTTCAGTATGTACGTGATGAATTTTAATTGCTTTACTTTATGTTTGAAAAATTTTAGGTGCTGACTTGTTATATAATTCGTTCATGTTTGCAAGTTTCTAGTTGATAATTGCAATTGATTTTAATGATGTCTGTCAAGTATATGTTTCACGAATTTAAATGCTTGCAAGGTTCTAGGTGATGAATTGCAACTGCCTTTGATTCTGTTTCAACAAGTTTATGTGACGAATGATCAGTATTGTTATTTGTTTTAAAGTTTCCATTATTGTATTAAAATGCCTTTAAAGTTACTATGGGATAAACAATAACTGTTTAATAATGTTCGCAAGTTTGTGCTTGACGCAATATCATGTTGTTGTTTTTTTTTCGAGTATGTACATGATGAATTATAATTGTTTATTTTCTATTATGTTTGCAAGTTTGTTTGGAATGAATTATAAGTGTTTAAATAAAGTTTGCATGTTTCCATGTGATGAATAATAGTTGATTTAAGTTAACGTTAACAAGTTTGTTTGTGATAATTGTAAGATTTTTTTCTTCCATTTTTTACTTTTCTAAAAAAAATATTAATATCTCCCTTACAGTTTTCGCGTAACAATTGCTCATTACCATGCTTGGCTGAGGCTGCATGTGGTCCTGTGTATTACTTTACATTTAATCCAAACTTCGCTAGCACTCATATGTATATATGTATAGTTTTTATCAAATGTTTTGTTCACTCATTCAGGCGATTATTTGTCAACGAACTACCAGAAAACTTTAAAGCACCAAAAAGGTATATAATAATTTCTGCATTAACATTTTATGTTTTAATTACTTTCCAGCAAAACCGTATAATATGTTACAATTATCCAAATCTTGAACTAAAATGACATCTACTGAACAGCAATCAATCCATTTTTCATTGATTAAACATTTGATAGAGATAAATTACCATATACAGTAACACATTTGTGCAGGATTTTTGCGATTACTTGTGTGTCTTTGTAATTATCGGATTTGCGGCCTGGGCCGATTACCAATAATCGTTTTAGGCCCTTCTGTGGAACGTCCGCACATAAATTGAGTTTTCGTCTCAAAATCAAATTTGGCGACGACTGTGAAATCATGGATGAACTAAATTATCACAATTTATTGACCAGTTTCATTACTTATCATATTAAAGGGAGGCAAACGCGAACGCAAGTTGAGACAATTAGCTAGAGATCGTTAACCAGAGAAAACTATTAAGAGTGTCATTTTTTATTTAGCGTTGACATTGAACTAAAAAAAAATGGCAAACTTGTATTTTACTTGAACAAGAGTATGAGGTATATTGGTTATTTTAGAACGGAAAACTGATCTACTTGCTACGATACTATTTCTATAAACTTGCAATTGTGAAATTTGAGACATATAAAGGAATATGTAACTGATTCGTACAGAACAAATTTGGATAAACGTGCTGAATTGCCAAACTAAAAAAATGAAATGTATAATCAAATGTATAGGAAAATGATTTTGCAAAAAATGTGGTTTGCCTTTTCCCTCAACTTGGCTTACTCTATATAATAATAGAAGAGTAAGTTTACTCATCGTCGTCAAGCTTTACATCTCCGTGCTGAAGGAAACATTAATTCGTCTGAAGTGCAAGCAAAAATATACTATTTACTTAACTAACAGAAGAAAAAAGAGATTTATTACATGGATCAGTGCACGGTGTAGCAAGGCAGTTGCGTGATAATTGAACATCGTGCTCATAACGTCTCTCCACCGCGTCATGCGAGTCAATTATCACGCAACGGCCCAGCTACGGCGTTTATTAAACTAATAACTATATATGATTAAGATTATTCTAATTCTAACGTATACATACCTAGCTGTTTTATTGAAAAAATAACATACTATTTTACAGTCAGCAACGCAATTAAGCCGCGTCTATATGTTATCGAACTGGATTTATCACCTGACGGTAGCAATAACAACGTAAAAAAATAATTTCATGCGGTATAGTAAAGTGATATATCATTTTAAAGGTGGTGACGTCATCACAAACTCAAATATGCACATTTTTAAAATCCATTAATTTTTGACAGAATTATGGCCCTTTTAATTTTACATTTTTTTCATGTTTTGTGCCGTAATAGGTCAAATTAAAAACTTCGGAATTTAAATAAAATAAATAATGTAGAACAACACATTTTGTTTATTTTCTATAAATTTAATAAACATTCTTAAATATCAGAGCTTTAACAATATTTTAAGCAAATTATTTCACGTAACAAAAAATGATGAAAAAACGTCTATTTATTATAAATTTTAAAAATGCGTATATTTTGAAGAATGAGCTAGCAATAAGGTAAAAGTCAAAGAACATTTACAATCTTCCAATTACTGCTTGACTGTTGCATTTTTACAATTAACAGTGTTATAAAAAGGAAGATTAAAGGCAAACAAAAAGTTAGTTGCCATGGTAACTATTCAATAAAAAATACAAAAAATGCTAAAAAGCATCGCTTTGTTGTTAAAAAGGAGAATTATTTATATCTTGCATTGAATTGCCTGACAATTGTAAAATAGGTGAACTTAAACCCATCTAGCAATTCTGAATATTTTAATATAAGTATAAGATTGTCAGCAATTTTTGAAGGTTAAATTATAAATATAATTGTATACAAAGTATGACCAAATGAATGAAAAATAACAGAAATATTTCATTGACTGAAGCGGACATGCTAAAAAGTATCACATTGAAAATACTAGACTCTAGTTACCATGGTAACTGTTTAAAGTGACACGCTTATTCAATATCAATGCATACACATGTATAACAAACCTATACTTTGACAGTTAACCCTTTAACTACTTACTTAATAATTCATTTATGGAAACTATTTAGTACTGATAACAAAATTGTAACCGTGTATTTGATAGCTGAAAACGCAAAAATATTAAATGATTGGTGAATGCATAAATTTTTTCTGTGATCTACTATGATCTCAAATGGTAGAAATACTGTGTTTTATGCACATTTCCTTCAAATTAAAGTAGGTGTCCTAAAATAGAACTATTTTTTTCGACATTAATTCATCCTTTTTGGAATAATAAAACAAAGGCATTAAGTGTGGTAAATCTTATGTGGGAGTAAGAGTGCATATTTAAAATAACTGACTTTTTGTAAATTGACATGGAAACTATAAACACAATTAATACCACTTACTGTTTAGAAACAAACAAAAGGAGAATATTTCTGTTTCAAACCAAATTTAAAATACTTGTGTGGTTAATTATTTGAATCAAAATGTGCATTGATTTGGACTCAAAATGTCCATGCATGTATTTGTAACCAATCATAACATGTGAAGTTTTACACATAAAAAGATAACATTTTATATGGAAATATTATTATATATTTTCAATCTATAATCACTCAAAAAAATAAGGAACAGTTCATGCTCATTGCAAGAAAATTTATCCTCTTTGCACTACACTGTAATCTTGGACATTGCATGAATTTAGAGAGAATCTGTGAGACACTTCATGGTATGACTGTTGCATGATTGAACCACTGTCAAAACTGAAAAATACTGTCAAATTACACCAAGCTGATTTTTCCCCAGAAACCATCATGAGCTTGGTAATATAACAAAGGAATGTGTTGATTTCAATATACATGTACACAAAATAAACTACATGCATTCAGTTTATATGGCAACATACATATACAGATGTATTCATACAGTGTAAAAAGGTTTTATCACAATTAATACGGGCAAGCCCTCTTACGGTTTGTACGTGTATGCAAGGGACTACTTCTTTTTTGCCGGAGTGATAGGCATTAAAAAAAATTTGGGCACCACTGAACCGTAAAAATGAGAACCAGTAAAGCTAGTCATACATGGTTCATATAAAGCGCGTGCATGCCGGCAAGCAAATTGTACATGTTGAGGGCGGGGTTTGATCTCCGTTAACCAATGAAAATCAATACGGAAATACCCGAGGTACATGTACAATTCACCTTCGGCAGTTCCATAAAAGGAGTGGAGAACACATATAATGAATACACGTCTAAAGAGTACTTCTTTTAACCGGAAATTATATCTCATAACTCTGCAATAATAATACAAAACGAACAGGGTTTGTCATAACAATTTGTTTTTTAACCCCACATCTTAAAAAATACCGTCTAAACCGGATATCTAGATAATTAAGATAAATGTATTTATGCGCATTTTGCGACAGTTGATGTAAACAATGGTTTGCATATATCAATATCATGATGCAATAACACGGATTTAACATTGTTTTCACGGTGAGTTGAACTAAGAATTACACTTGTTATTGTAAATTCAATCGCTCATACGTTGCTGTTTGGACACCATAATGACATAACGTTGTTTTTTACGTAATGGACAAGCTAAAGTGATGCAAACGGTATCCACATCAATTCCTAAGTGGGTGGGGAAGGTCAAAAACTAAAACGTTGAAAATGCTTGTTTTATTTAGATTTGAGAAACGATCTTTTTGGGGGTTGAAACATTTATTTTTGGCGACATGTTTGGGGTTATTTAGGAATTGGAACAAATTTTACAAAAAAAAAGATTTTAACGGATTATGGATCAAAAAGCATTCGCATTATTACGAAAAAGTCTGTCGACATGCTGTAAGTACTTCATCATTATGTTAAAATGCCACAGAATACTTATCCAACAATGTCTTGAGAGATCCTCATAATATTTTGTCAAATAAGAATGTAATTTAGAAAAATAATTAATTTTCGCGGTTGAAATTCATTTCCGGGTTACAAAAATGCATAAATCGTTTTAAAAATAGCTGCAATCAACACAAATCCACAAGATAGTGTTGATTGGGAAGTCCCGATAAATTTCACTCTCAAACATATTATAATTGCTTTATGACATTTCCGGGAAAGCGTAAATTTATGATTTTTGAATAGAAATCTAATAAAATAGTCTTTTCATAAAAATTGTTCAACTCCTAATTACAGGTTTTTATGTTGCATCGGATATATAAGTCATGCTTGTTAAATATTGAACCTCAAAACTACATAGAAGTTGATTTTTTCAATATTTAAGATTGTTGGTCCTTCAATCGACTTTTTCATTGCTAAGTAGTGAAAACTAAATCTAAAAAAAACATTTGTTTTTCATTTAAAATCATTGTGCATGATTATGGTAAACCTGAGAAGAAAAGTGTGCCTGACCAGTGTGGGGCTCAGACTCACGGCCGCAGGAACACTTGCCAACTGAGTTAAACGGGCAGCTCAGTCACACAGGCTAGACTCGGTCGCCCATTATAGGGGCTGTCTCACAGATGATAAAATAAAAATTAATATTTTTGTCATGGCAGAGTGGGGCAGATGAATCGCGAAAACTTTAAGCGATAAAGATGTATGAATGAAATTACAGAAAACCACTTCAGCACAAATAATGAAATCAAATGTTTAGTAATTCATAATTTGTTTTTCAGGGGAGGGTTCGACAACCATCAAATTTGGCATGTTTGACCTGGCTTCAACAAGCATAATAATGTGAGTATTATAGATTATGAACCCGGGGGAGATTTCAGCATAACAGGCAGCGTTTTTTCTCGGCAGAATTACATGATAACGCTATAGCTACAGCGTCTTACTGGTGATTTTTAACAAGGTTTTCAGAAGGATGCCTTTAGGCGAGATGAAATGTATTGACATGTCTCGCTGAAACTGGCAGATATTTCCGCACAGAATTTCTTTAAGTTAACCTCTTTTCAAAATTATTCAGCTGAAGGCATGTATAAGCATGCAAGACAGTTTTAGACAAACACTTTCCTACAAAGTAAAAAATGACATTTAAGTAATTAATTATTTAAATTGGTTCGGGAGGGGTTTGTTTGTGCAGTGTGCAATTTACTCTTCCTAACTGCTGTTTCGACTTGAGATAGAATATGGTCGAGAAATATTTTCATCTCAATTTTTTCTTCAAACACAATCTATATGAATTACTTAAAAAGCGATATTGCTCATGTAAAATTAACAAGACATTTACAATGCTAGCTCTAATATAGTTAAGCATAGGCATACCAAAATTCAAAACATTTTTATTATATATGCTTTGTGGTGATTTATAGACATTTATAAACAATAGAAAAACAATCTTTTACTGTTTCAAACATATTGATATTTTTTTACTGTTTGAAATTTCAGCCAGCTCTCAAATAAATATTGAATGCCAGTGCTAAGAGGGCTGGGACACAATTTGAACAACTTCATTACCAAAATAATGTAACATTTGTATACGAATTATAATTTGTTGCCATACTTGCAACAATGCAATGGTTATAATTGAATGCCATTTTATACACTTCTAGGGTCTAAAATTACATTATTATGTTTGTGATAGATCGCAAAATATTTCAGTTTGTTACTCTTTAAATATAGCTTTTGATTCTCACTCAGTGAAATTCATGTACATCAGGATTTTACACTAAAACAAAACAAATTCACTGTTTATTCTTTCTTTAAGTTATCGCACATAGGTTATGGCATGGTACCATCCTGTTTATTTAGATTGTAGAAAACGTGAATGCATCTCAGTAGCTCAGTTGGTGAAAAACTCGCCCTGTTAGTAAAGGGGTCCCGGGTTCCAGCACTGCAATTGTCGTACATATTTCTGTCCCAATTGTACTTCAATGGATAAATTCAAATTCAGACAATAAATAATAACAATTTAGCAGGTTAAGCTAGAGCTATGATCCTATTCATGTCATGTATTTTCATTTCTCAGTGATTGAATTTAAAGCTGCACTCTCACAGATTTACCGTTTTTACATTTTATTTTTTTGCCTTGGAAAGAGCAAATTGTTTCCGTAAATATCTGCAAACCAATGATAAAAGATTGCTGATAAAAGATCTGATTGCAGATTTTTTATATTTCCTTTAAATTATGCACTAGTCAATTGTAACCCCCCCCCCCCAGCAGGTCCGGGGATAGCCGGGGAAATCGGCCGTGTTTTTACTTTCCAGGTGACCCCGCAGGGCCGGGTGACCTTGGTGGTTTTGTCTTAGCGCTAAATTTAGCGGAGATTGGGCCTTATATTCAGTCTCTGGGGTGCGGGGGCATTTGGCCGGGGTTTTACCACCAGTTCGTTTTACCCGGGGTTGGCTGGACCGAAAGTCAAAATCCCCGCTAGACCCCGACCTGGGGGTGGGGGGTGGGCGTGGTTACATTTGACTGTGGTCCATTAATGTTTTATGTTTTTAAACGTTACCAATGGTTTAAGAAAAATGAATAAAAAAATCATTTTTTTTTAAATAAGATATAAAAATCTGCTATCAATTATTTTGTCAGCAGTCTTTTTGTTTCCATGCATTTACACAAAAATTGGCTTGTTAAAAGACAAAAACAAGAAAGTTGTCAAAACATTAAATCTGTGGAAGTGCAACTTTAAGGGACACCAGATTGTACAGTTGCAAGAAAAGAAATAGTGAAAACCTTTGCAAATGGCGCAATGCTTCTTTCGCTGTTTTTTTGTGTTTTACCAATTTAAAATTAACTGTTTGTGTACCATATAAATACCTGTTGATTTAAAAATATTGTCAGTATATGAGTCTGTTCCTATGAAGCCACTCTTACATGTATGCTAAATATTCACAATATGAACTGGGAAATAATATATTTGCTGATTTTTCATAAACCATCCAGCTGCCAATGTGTGTTTTAGATACATATTGGACAGTTTCATTGGAATTTATTTAGTATAAAAAAATATGTTTTATGGCTAAAAGCGTAGTACTTACTCAGGGCTTTTTCTATACTACCCACGGGTTCGACTTTCGGACCCATTCACTAGCGGATTTAGAGGGGGCGCAGCTGGCGTGTGCCCCCTTTAAAGTAAACCAAGTTTACTGTTTTCATCAATATGAGAGAAACAAAGGTAATAAAATAAGCTCATAATGCACCATTTCCAACTACATATTGTTAAAATTTTCATGAGGGAGTAACCCCCAATCCCCTACAAACAGTTCATGCCATATACTTTCGATTCTGAGGGAGGGGCACATGTCAAAAGTTGCGCCCCTAAGTTACCCCCCCCCCCCCCTCTAACGTCAATTCCTGGATCCGCCCCTGCCATTCCCAAAGCAAAATATAAGATGTTTTTCCCAATCTTCAGAAACGTTTTTTTAGAAAGTCTTTTAAAATGTACTGGTTCATTTTCAACATCCTAATAAATTATGTGATGTAAAGTTTTTTTGATAATTGTACTCGGAAATCATTGATTTTCATCACATTCAGATATATATGTATGAAATATTATCTGTCATGATTGATTAATTGCAATATATATTTACACCCAAGGATTGATATTTCAGCCATTTTGGTTCTATGAAAGGGAATTAAACAAGTATAAAATCATTTCCTAATTTGCAGGAGACTAGACAGCTTTTTCTCCCACCTCAGATAAGTAGATCCCATAATTTAACCATGCTAGATATTCTTATCTTGCCCACGGGCGAAGATAAAATGCCTGTATGGAACTCCTTTTTAATGGTCACCACATTGTAATTACCTCCCTTGTTGAAGACTGTCGTCAGTAGCATCAAGGAAATCTTGTCTTATGGTAATATTTAGAACGCTAACTAATTATTTCTCGCTTCAAATGTCAACATAAAACAGTTTTCACGCACCATTCAAGAAATAATGATTCATTCTCCTTAGAACTATTTAAAAAGACCGATTTGACTATTAACATTAACGGGATCATTGCGCGCATATCCATGCCAACCACGTGCTATCGCATATCCATACGCAATTATTTTCACTAAGCACAAAAGAGTTCCAGCAAAAAGTACATTTTTACTTAATTTTGTTTAACTGAAGTGGGAGAAAAAGCATCTGCCATAGCCGCTCGTGTAAGATAGGTTCATCCGACCCTCGCGCAGGGTGTTTCGCGGAAACTCGGTAAACCTCGTTTCCGCAAAACACTCTACGCTCGGGTCGGAATGAACCTATCTTACACTCTCGGCCATGGTAGATACTTATATTCTTTTAACAGATAATTTTCCCAATTTCAGCATTTTCACGACGCAAAATTATCCAAAATGTCTAGGGTATTTTTCCCAAATTGGGCAGAAAAAGCCCTGTTACTTAATAATGTTTTAGGAAAAATGTAATTCAAGGGACATTTTCATACACTTAAGATCTGTTTTTGTTATGCTACAAAAATAAGCTGATTCTTTCATCTAATACAAAAACTAAATAATGTAAAAACTGTCAAATGTGAGGTTGCATATGTAAACTTCATCTTTGTTTAGGAAATTATCTGTGAATATAACTTTCACCACCCAGAACAATAAGTATCAATATAAGAAGTAAAAAATATTCTAGTTACTATTTTCTCATGTCAGCACTCCATGTCAGTGACAATTCAATTAAAAAATCAATGTAAAAATTGTAAATACTATCATGTTGTTGTTTTTTTCTAACTTTTAATAAAATTTATTCCCTGTGGTCGGTCGGTTTGTCGGTCGGTCCGTTGCAACATTGTCCAGAGCAAAACTTAAAAACTACTGGATGGAATTGGATTAAACTTCAAACATTGGTAGAGCATAATGAGAGGAAGTGTCGTGTACAATAACCATAACTCTATTCTTGCTTAATACCGAGTTATTGCCCTTTGTTACTTTTGGTGTCTGGAGTATAACTTGAAAAGTACTGGATGGAATTCATTGGAACTTCATACAATGGCAAAAGACAATGAGAGAAAGTGAAGTATTCAAGAACCATAACTATAATTTAGCTAATTACTGAGTTATTGCCCTTTATTTGTTTTTTTGCTGTCATTTTTTTTTCCAGACATTAACTTGCAAACTACTCTAAGGAATTTATTGAAACTTCATACATTGGTAAAGCACAATGATAGGAAGTGCAGTGCACAAGAACCATAACTCTATTTTAGCTAATTACAGAGTTATGGCCTTTAATATTTTTTTCTTGTCCCGAGCATAACTTGAAACCTATTGGATGGAATTTAATAAAGCTTCATACAGTGATAGATCATGATGAGAGGAAGTGCAGTGTATAGGAACCTCAATTCTATTTCAGCTTATTACAGAGTTACTGCCCTTTGCTATTTTTTCTTGTCCGGAGCATAACTTGAAAACTATTGGATGGAATTTAATAAAACTTCATACAGTGATAGATCATAATGAGAGGAATTGCAGTGTATAGGAACCGCAATTCTATTTCAGCCAATTACAGAGTTATTGCCCTTTGTTACTTTTTTTTGTTCGGAGCATAACTTGAAATCTACCGGATGGAATGTAATAAAACTTTACACAATGGTACAGCACAATGAGAAGGAGTTCAGTGTACATGAATCATTACACTATTTTAGCGAATTACAATGACAATAGTCCATAATATAAAGTTGTCATGTATAGGTTGGCTTTCCAAATAGTTGACTGCAATTTCATATCAGGGCGGCGTTCGGGGGTATTAATCACCTTCAGTGATAGCTCTAGTTACCTTTCAGGTGGTCCCGCAGTGCTGGATTAGTGCGGTGGTTTTGTCTTTGCGCAAAATATAGCGGGAAATGGGCCTACCAAGAGTCCCTGGGGTGCGGGGGCATTGGCAGGGATTTGACCATTTGTTCGTCCCCGCAGGGCGGAGATTTTAGCCGGGGATGGCTTGACCGGAAGTCAAAGTCCCTGCTATTCCCTGGACCTGGGGGGGTACAATTTGAGGGGTAAAAGTGAAAAGGTTCTATCTGCTTCTTTATTTAATGTCACTTAGAACCTTTTCGCATTCACCCTCGAATTGACTGGTGCATAAATGCCAGCTTCACCAACCCAACTCGAAGCCTTCAGTGAATGTCCTTATGAAAATATGATTTTTAGTAATTACATCAACCAGGTATAGTGGACATTTTTTAGTAAACCAATTCCTTAATAACTTATTATTAATTTTTTATTGTTTGCAACAGGTTGGAGATGGGGATGATGACAGACCAGCCAGCCGAACTCAAATTGGATTAGACATCATGCGGTAAATTATTCGTATTTCACAATCACTTTATGAACATGTATCCAAACTGTAGCGGGTTTGAATCTTTTAAGTTTATCTTTTCTGTTCTGTTTGTTTCATTCCTAAATAACATTGTTTCATGCTGGTTGTAAATTATGTCCGGTCACGGCCATGAGATTATATCATTTTCTAATGAACTATTTTGTTTGCTTTTTTATAAATTTCAGGTTTTTGAATTATCCCTCAATACTTCTTCATACATTTCAACATTCTGTAAAAGCACAATTGCATTGGTTGTTTTTTTTATAGCCACCTGGTTGCTGGAGCTCGAGAGGACCTTTATGGACAAAAAATCCTGCTCAAGATAGTTCTGTCTGGAATTCCATACCACCTCCAGAGAATGGATAATGTCTTCAAGTAAGAAAAGATTCTAAGCAAGTGCATTTCTGACTCCTCCAAAATGCTTCTTTGTAGTCAATTACCTTGAAGTTGTTTAATACTCATTGCAAAATATTCAAACATAATATATTTCATCTATTTTGTCTTGATCTTTGAATCCGTCAAATTACACTATGACTATCATTATGTGACTATATCATCGTTATCAACGTTGACGTCATTTGATGTTGACGTCATTTCCTGTTCATTATATACATACAACCTGATGAAAGCTGAATGGCCGAAACGTTGTTTCATAAATAAATAATTTGTGTTGAAGTTGGACTTCCTTAATTATCACCATTTGTGACTATATCAAATTTATGACTACATAAAGAAGTGTGTATGCCTCAAATGATTGTTAACTGGTATACCTTCACAGTAGTAGTTAGTACTTTTATTATGTTAAAAACATTGCATTTATGTTATTTTCAGATTCTGATGTGCCAGCAGCCTGAAGTGGTCAAACAATTTGAAACTGGATGCAGCACAGAATCCCATATTTCAAGAGAATGCAGATGTTAGTCACCCCTGTCAAACTTGTTTGTGTGAATAATACAAAATGTGACATTTACAGCAAATATGTAATAATTGAGCAACGTATAGACAATTGCAAAACTCTGTTCTGTTATTGTTGTGCCATATTTAGCATTTAAAACCAGATACTTTCAGTTTTTGCTGGTTTGTTCGGTTTCTTTTATTCATGATTTTTTCAAGAAGACACCAGTTCGATGTATACATAGTAGTTATGGTGTCTTAACTGTCAGTGAATCCAAGATCACTGTATGTTGTTGAACTGATATATGTTAAACGTTGAAGATCCAACTGTCAGTACAGAAAACATTGATTGTGCTTTTGAGAACACTGAATTTTATCAACATAATTTGACACTGTACACATTGCAAGCATTTTTTCAAATCTATATAAATTAATAGTAGATAACTGTGCCTTAATTTGTGCATATTAACATTTGTGAATAGTTTAATAGCCTCATGATGTCATTCTGTATAAATTATATAATATAATCATTTTAATTGTTTCAATTGTTTTAATATATATATGGTTTTGGAACTGAAGTTTGGTCTTGCTCTATTGGCTGGTACACTCAACAAATATAAAAAATATATGAAATAGTGCTTAGTGAGCTCAGATGACAGTTTTTCACTGGGTTCTAATTTGGGTGTGTTCCAACAATATCACTGGCTTTATTATTTGTATTGTATATTATATATAGGAGCTAAATTTAGAATATATTTTCAGCTGTGTTGAATGTTGATTGTTATTGCAATTTATCATTTCTTTTTAGATCACCCGGTGGGTTAAACATTATGTGAGGGTTAGAAGTCATTTGTTTGTAATTACACCTTGATAAGTTTAATCTTTAATACACTGGGTCTTGAAAGTCCCATGATATGAACAATTGGTTTTGACTATTTTCATGCTTCATTTAGAATATACCTCATAAGAGGTCATAACAAATTGGGCCTTTAAAAGTTAGAAAATTTTAACATTAATTTATTCACACAATTTTATTTCCCACCAGATGTAAAAAACAACAACCTTTTTATCAAAAAGCAAGACACAAAGGTCACTGTTGGTGATCTGTAAAAAATACATGTGTTGCTGCATATTTAACTGTCACATGTCTTTTGGTTTATACCTGATTTTAGCAAAGCTGTTTACAATATTCATTAATTGAAATTTAGATAATTTTGATCATTAGACATGATGTTTGTCAGATTTGTCATTGCAAACACAAATTATTTTAAAGTTTATTGAAAGCATCTTTAAGATAATTCTGAATTTAAAGCAGAATTGTATTTGCCCTTAAAATCTAAGCAACACATTTGTTCATAATTAACATTTTGCAACTTTTTTGGCGGGGTGTGATGTATGTTTTTGTAACAAACAAATAAGAATATATTCTTTATTCTCACTGAGATATTTTGCGACAATTTTTCAGAGCTGCTTGGCTACATATTGTTCATATACAATCATAATTATAAGTAATTGATTAAATGTTTTACCATCATATTCAAATAGAATTTTGCCCATTCAATTCTAGTTAAAATTATAATTACCCCTGCTTGTAATATACTTCAGTGAAACATTATTGATATGTGATTATTTTTAGCTTGACTATTCGATGAATAAGGAGAGCTATGCTAGTAACCCGAGTGTCAGCGTCAGCATTAGCACTTATGTTAAAGTTTACGTACCACCTCAAATATTTTCAAAGTCCATTGACATACTGTTTTGAAACTTCGCACGCTTGTTCATCATCATGCTTCCAACCTGTACACAAGAGGAGGTTACTGTATCGAGCATTTTGACAGAGGTATGCCCCTTTTTTACTTAGAATTTATGTGTAAGTTTGCGTACCACCTCAAATATTTTCAAAGTCCATTGACATCTGGCTTTGAAACTTTGCACGCTTGTTCACCATCATGCCCCCAACCTGTACACATGAGGAGGTAACTCTATCAAGCATTTTGACAAAATTATGCCCCTTTTTCAACTTACAATTTATTTTAAAGTTTGCGTACCACCTCAAATATTTTCCAATTCAATTTATGTAAATGTCTCAACACATCATGTATTGCATTGAAATATAATATAACAGTGATCAATGCATGTTTCTCTAAAACTTTTCAGTCCATACACCGAAAAGCGGCATAATAGTCGAGCGCGCTGTCTCTGTGACAGCTCTTGTTTTTATTTATTTTCTGTTTGTAACATATTCCTCAAATGCGTTTGTGTACTTTATCTCAAATGCATAGTAGCTTTATTTAAGTTAATTAAGAAGAATAACTCTAAACTTCATATAGTAATGCATTATATAGAATTTATACACTATTATCGAAGATTGTTGCGTATACACTAAATAAACTGCTAACAGCAACAGAACTGCATGTTATTTAAAACGTTTTATTAACATATACAAAAAAACGTTTCCCTTTTACTCCTAGTATGTTTCACTTAGTCATTATGTAAACTTAAAGTGTCTGGCAATAGCGATAGGAAACCTGAAACTCTGGGTTTTTGTGCAAACAAATCTGAAAATACTTAAATGACATCATCTGCTTTAAGCCAAATAAAGTTTTCGTCTTTTTAAACGAATTGAAAATTTACATAATATTAACCATGTAAGGCCAGAGTTTTTTTATAGTATTTATTTAAATTAACGGGACTGCCTAAATATTGCAAACCCCCCAAAACAAAAAAATGAATTTCGTAGTTTTGTTTTTTTAGTTTGTTTCGTTCCTCCAAGAAGAAATTAAAATTCATGTTCTTTTCATGTTCTAATATCACAGAACCAACTGGTTCATTAAATGTCATTCATTATCGGTCTTTTTTCTATATTTCTTTTTTAATAATATTGGAAACCTGATATTGACTAGTATGTACACAATTAAAGTTATCTAGTTGAAAATTTCTGTGTTTGATTTCCGAGATGCTAGGGTGATTACTGCGGTCATACACATAGTCTTTTTCCAATATTTTCGGCAACATTAGAAAAGAAATCATCAAAAATCTCAGCAACATTTGAGTCTTGAGAGACAATTTTGTCATTTTCATTTAAGATAATTGTTGGCTGTTCAGTGCAAGATTTACTTGACAGATAAGGTTTTATTGTATCCCAGAATTCAGTAGATTTAGTACCGCCAAGACATCTTTTCTGAAAGTAATTGTTGACAGACTTTTTCTTTAGTTTATTAACAAGATTTCTACACTTTCTGTATTTTCCCAAGTTTTTGAGTTTTTTGCATATTAGGTATTTATTGTAGTACATTTTCTTGTTAAAATGGCTTTTCGCAATTCTCTGTTCATGTATGGAAGTTGTTTAGTTTTACGATACATCTGTTTTAATGGAGCATGCTTATCAAATATTCTGTAATGGAGGATTCAAATTTATCATAAACAGTACTCACAGATACATTTTCACTTGTCAACTGGTGTAGATTGAGAAAAGTTACAGCTGCTAAATCATTATTCATGGCATCAATGTCAAGACTTTAAAACAATTATCCCTCAGAAATATCAAACCAATATATTTGTACAAGAACACATCTTGTCTTCAAGAAATATCGCACAAAGCAGTTATATTAGAAATATCAGACTCATCATTTTTTTATTACATTTATTTATCATACAATAAATTTCGCAAAAAAATGTATCCAATAAATATCGCTTTATACAAAATTTATATCCAACATATTGTTTATTGGGAAAATTTCAATCCTGTTTTTCAAACGTTTACATGAAATTTAAACCTGAACGAGCATAGGCTTTCTTACAAAACAAATTTTTGACGAAAAAACTGCTGGAACATAAATACGATGTTATTTCATAGGACAAATATATCTTTAAACTCTTTAAATTGTGCCAACAATCTTGCGTGGTCGTTACTCTTAACCTGGCAAACGACCTGTTTTCAAGTACAACAGACTTGTATATTGCAGTCAGGGAGGACTATATTCCCATGTATAATGAAACAAACTCTTAAACTAAGAAAAATGTTTTTACACATTTTAACCGCATTTGCTTTATTAACACGTTCGATCATTCAAATGGTCATTCAATATATGAAGAAGTAGTAATTTTGTCGTCTGTTTATGCCCTGTGTAATTTAAAAGTGTTATCGTGCATAAACTGTTACTATTTGGAACATAAATGTATTAATAAAAGTTCATTGATAGTTGTCCATTGAATGTTTGCACTAATAACGAATAAATAATATAATAATATAATAACTATAAAAGTATCGGAAATATATTTCTCATCTAGACGTGGGGGCGTTTCACGAGTAGCGGCATAGAAAAAACTCTTTTGTAAGAAATATTTACACCTGTTCATAATACGACTATATTTTTACACGTGGCTTCAACTATCTGTATATGAAATATCATAAATCATTCAAAATATAACTTTGTCTCATAAAACATTTTTTTGAAATATCGCACACTCATTTCTATAAGATATATCTTATAAAGCGAAATATAATGTGTATCATACAATCATTTATCACACAAACCAGTAGGTTTTTTCTTCTTTTTCTTCTTCTTTATATAAATATTATTAATTATTATTAATGATATTAGTATCATCATTGTTATTATTATTATTATTTAATTTTTGTATTTTATTTTTATTATTATTATTATTATTATTATTATTATTATTATTATTATTATTATTATTATTATTATTATTATTATTATAATTATTATTATTATTGTTATTGTTGTTGTTGTATACGCACGTGAAAATTTCAGTATGGCAAATCATAAGTGTAATAAACCAAAAAATGATCTTTTGAATTCTCAATGTCTAACACTTCAGGAGTGGATACAGATACAGAGAGCCTGTCATATTTGTTAAGCTTGAAAACCGCTGAAAGGGAACTTGAAAAATAACCACAATTTCCATTAAATGATTTAATGGTTTGCATCAGGACACCAGTTGTTCCATATTTGTGGGAAAGGAGATCAACATGGTGAATAAAAGTCGTTTGTCTGGTTTCATTCGTCGGTGTGCGTGTTTCCTTTCGTGGCCGTATATTCAGCTGCGAAGAAACGATATAGTAGCCAGGCTGCCTTACAAATACTTCGCCTTCGAGTTCCAAGTGGACGCAGTGTTTTGTGTAATAGGTTCGACCGTTTTTGTTCCACAGAATCTTGTGATGACCTGAAATTGAAATTAAATTAAAAAATATATCAAATATAGAAGAAACACTTATTTAATGATTTATATATATATGATTTTATTTCCTCTTACCATCCACAATGTCGCTAGGTTTGAACTTCACAATTCCAACTGCTTTAGCAATGGGCTGCTTGTCGTTTGTAACTTTTTCACAGGTACCATACTCTTCTGCTATGTCAATGAGACCTGTATTATGTAACAAAAACACTACAATATGTGTAATTGATGAACATGAGAAACTTTCATACATCAAGTATGTACTTTATAAGCGATGCATTCATTGTTTATGGATCCGTATTTACATTCATTGGCAAATAAACTTAACTTATACTTACTTTGACCTGAACTACCGTAGTGATACTGAGTTGTCATTTCCTGAAGAGTAATATTAAGAGTATGTTTTGATAAAATGTCAGACAAGATACTTATCAACAAACTGGTATATATGTCTGAGTTTGAGATTAAAGACGAGTCAAGTAAAAAACTAAGTATCCTTAATAAAATCCCTGCTAAGTTTTTAATTGAATAAAACCACAGCATGGACACATCATGTTATCTTGAAAAAGTCAAAAGATCTAGTTGAAACCCCAATTTAAGATCAGTGTAGCAGGTTCGACGTGCATGTGATTTTTTTCTACAGTTGTTGACGAACTATTTGGTTTGCAATCGTGTTAACGATAATGTATGCGTTACTTTTATCATCAAATTAATTGTGTTTCAATGCATTGTTTTTATTTAATTTGAAATTATTATTTTTGTCTTTTGTAGCATAAAAAAATATGATAATAGCATGCGCTTTGGTTTGAATATTTGATTTTTTAAAATAAACTGCATTTAATAATTTACCGTTTGAAACAATATCTGAGTAACGCTTTCAACAGGTACGCAACACATCCCATTGACTTTATGTTTGATAGCAGAACGATCAGTTGCTCCTGGGCCTAGGTTTGTTTTAGGATTGAGCTTCATTTTGTCGCAAGGAATGCATGTTAAGCTTTCTTGAGGCATTGTTAAAGACGGTCTTAAAGCAGCCAAAACTATTATCTGAGCAAGGAAAACCAACGAAAGAATGGCGGTTGTTAGTATACAAATCACAGCTGTTCCTTTTAAATGAATATAACTGCATTTGCAGAACCCCTGCAAAAAGTAACACATTGTTGACATCACATTTCACAAGACCGAAGTTCAGTCTATATGTTTTTTTTTCTGTTTTCCATTTCAACTTGACAGGTTAAAAAAAATACAATACAATCTACACAATTTACGTACTAATTTACTTATAACCGTCAGATTCATCAATTTTTGCCAAAAGGTAACTTTCCAGATAATTTATTTTATTGTAAAACAACAACAGCACCACATTTCAACAATATGTAATAATATAACGTACCCTCTCGTTTCTTGCGGGCTGGTGACCGTCAAACATCATGCCCTGGGTTCAGTAATGGTAATTGCGGTTGGTACCCGGCTTGTTATGTATACACTATGATTTAACAGTGATGTCTGATGTCTGGCAGGATTAGATTCCTCTGTGTCAACCTGCGTTAATAGTTAAACAAGACCGATAATAATTCGATACTCAGTGTAAAGCTAATGGCATATTAACGATAAAGTTATTTGTAATTTTTCAAAATCGTCGTGATGTTCGTGTATAAATTATTGTTCTAAAGATTTACATGTAATATGTTGTTGTAGGGGAACATCATCAACATAGCCTGTGTAAGGCTTGGCTAATCTGTGCACCAAGATCGATGTTCATCGATTGTTTGAAATTGTTCTCGTGAATAGTTTATTTTCATTTTTATCGATATAAATGATTGCATAAAATGTCCGTTTTCGGTCTTTTATAGTGCGTTAACGACAAAATCAGGTGTTAACGGCAGAAAATGTGTATATTTTCAGTGAAATCAGTAAGGATTGGTTATTGGTTTTAAATATGGGTTATCATTGACCCGGAATACTGGTGGTTTCGGGCCCAAAATTGGCTAAAAAGTTAACGTCTTCAAATATTAAGAAAAATATTGGAAGGTTTTCCGTGTTTTCTGTTGTCGATTTCATCAACGGTAAACTGACCTAGTTTCAGAAATATGTTATCCCATCGTCATGTCAACGACCGAATAACCATGGTTTTGTATATATATTAATATACATTGAGGTCAGATTGAATATGCAATGTAACTCATCCACATACTTACAGTTTATTTCATCAAGCGTACGCCTACGTCATTAGATTTTCCGTCATATCACTTCATATTAAATCTCGGTACGTGGCATCTACAAATTAAATAAATAATATCATTAGTTGATAAGAAAGAAAGAGATGTTCGAATGGCCTATTAATATCCATAAGAGTAGATTTTTAGTAGATTCAGAATTTTAGTTGAATGTGACTTAGGATTTTTGCTTGTTTGAATATATATAAAAATAAATTCTTAACAGTATGTACCAATATATATATATGGCTTTCTAGCTAATGAATTCATGGGATTATCACATGGATTAATGCTATTTTGATTAATGTGCACATGGATATTACCTCCATGAATTGGAGCACTGAAAATGTTGTAAATTGCACCATAACTAGTGTGATTAGATGTTGAATCTGTAACTGTGTGAACCTGAGCATTGTTAGGCTAAGCATTCAACATGGAAGTAGACGGGTTTTTTTCACTGGAGTACAGGATGTTGAAATTCTCCTTGTGATGATTCGGATGTATGTGGCTGTAGTTATTAAACGATGCAATGTTCATGTGTCCCGATACTTGCATGATCTGGTTCGCAGGGACATAGTTGTCATTCGATTTCTGACCGAGATATTTTCTGGCGCTGTGATGAGAGAGTCGTTTGTTTGGATTGGGCCCAGGTCTCTTTATCATTCGTTTCATCGTGAAGCTGAGTTTGCTTACACCGACAGGATTTCCCTTGAACCAAGTGTCCCAGGGCCAAGGTAAGGGAACTATTGTTGCAACAATGTAAAATAGATTATCTTGATGAGTACTCCACACACTTTGACCAGCCCTATTGCGTTCATACCCCGAAAATGATATCACCCCCGCAATTCATTCTTTAAATGCACAGTAAAAACTATATTGAAGAAATGCGGTTTTAGTGTTGTTTGCATAAGGCATTTAGAGTGACATATTTGTTGTTGTTTTTAAACAGAATATCATTGATTAGAACATGCAGTTGTTGTTGAGCGGTTAAGAGTCAGGTATAACTCTTTGACTTGTTCTCGTATATATATATATATATATATATATATATATATATATATATATATATATATATATATATATTTGAAATATATTGCAACATTGCACTGCGACGAATAATTATTTCATTTTGATCGGACAATCGCGCCAGCTGTATACGAACGTAAAGTTATTTCGGATATTAAATCATTAAATGTGTGTATCTGCCCTGTTTGCGCTGACGGTTGATTTGAACGGGAGTATGGGTTATGTTTTCAAACAAATAAACAATATCAATAATTAATTCACTGTTTCAAACAGTGAAGCATCATTTTGATTTCACTGATAAACCTCTAAAAACATATGAAAAAACATATAATAGATAGGCACAGAGATAAAAAATAATCACACAATAAACAAAAAAAGACCCTCGACACAAATTTGCTTCTTTGGTATTTGTTTGTGGTGAATTCAATACATTTTCCAAAGGAACGTTTAAGGGGCTATACTCCGTATGATGAAAATTGTCGATAACTGACATAAACTTGGTATCGATGTGTACATTGAAACTTACTAACTGAAGTACCACATAGTTTACAATTAATTTATTTTACGCAGTTTTTTCGTATTTTTCCACTAAAAAAGATTACTAGGTATAACTTCCTAGTAGAATTTATTCCTTATGCGTGAATGGCTAGTCGATGTTATCACGTGATACCAAGTTATGTATACAAACTTAAATATTCCAACCGTTTAGGGTAAGCATTCGTAGCACAGTGGATGCAACACTGGACTGCAATTTTGGCGACACCGGTTCGAACTCGGCCTCTGACTCGATTTTCTTTTACAGTTTGGTATTATTTTTTACAATTATGATATCAAAGAGTAAAACATTTTATTAAATAATTGTCCTGAGATTCGTTACAGAAAAAAATAAATAATTTGGTGCCAATCTGGTGTACGGTCCCTTTAAGTGTGCTTCATTTTAATCTATCGACAGAAAAATACATCAAATATTTAAACGTGATGCGAAAGATAAACGTCTCCGCTCACAAGTATCCATTTGATTACTTTAATCTTACTAATGTTCTGTTCACAAAACAAAGACGTTAAGATTTAAATTTTATCTACGGAAAGTCCTTCAGTACAAAACTGGCATACAGAGTAATCTTGTTCAAGTGGCATGCCATATCTAAATATTGCCAAACTAAGCTGATAAGAAAAACAGAAACGCATTATTATTTTTCAACCTGGCAAACGCTAAAATTAATTTGAATAATACCATACTTAAGAGTAAGATGCTTGAATACTACTTAACAATTATAGCAAACTAACAAATAAGAAAACACATGTATTAACAAAATTAATGATATTTCATAAGTTTTAAGTTATTAGATTTATTTGTACCTGAAACTGGGCCGAACCTTCCAAGCGACTCCAAACATTCGGCTAATATCACATGATTGTAAATAACTTCGTCTCAAATAAAATGTAAAGTTTAAACAACTGATAATATTTTATTTGTCATCATTTTTAATGTGTATACAAGGAAAGTAACACATCTTGCCAAATACATCATGATCAGCTTTTATTAGCGACTCAACAAGCGAATTTACTTTCTGTGTTGTGCTATTTGGTAACTCCAATATGTTATGAAGTATGTTATTGTTAATTTCTGAACTTTCTGTAAAATAGTTTCTTAATATATGGGGCTGTCGGAAGGGGAGGGGGATATGATAGCTTGGTGCATTTCCGTTTAAGATGTAATCATACATGAAATTATCTGCAATTTCGGAGTACATGTTTGTTCATACCACCATTTTCTCGACTTTTTTGCATAAATATACTGTAAATTTGGAATCCATTAAAGACTCGCTAGTTGCTAGTGTGTTATCAATCCATGATCGACTTTGCCAATTAGTTTCACGGTATGGTGCAAAGCGGTTTCTTTCTTTCAACATTCTTTCGCCTATCCGACGCTAATACTGATTGATCTGTCACCTAACCGAATGTAAATAAAACAACAATTATGATTGCAAAGCAAATAACATGAAAATACTACCAGCCATTTCCATCATATTACGTACATTTATCAGTATCTGTTATCAGAATGAATGAAATAATATAAGTCTTCGCGAAGCTCTCGATTTTATTAATGTACAGTTTTGTTATCAATTTGGCACGGATTATACTATAGTATTGGCACATTATGTTATCTGAAAAAAGTCAAACGGTCTAGTGGAAGCAAATCCTAGAGATTATAATGGCAGGTTCGATGTGCATGTGACTGTTTTACAGTTTTTGACGAAACATTTAATCGCATTGGTATCGCATACTTCACTTGTATTGTAGATATACAGTAACAGTAGGAATATCGCGAAAAAGTTCAAAACTATCGGTTTAAGTTGACAAATCCGGATGTTTTGCAAACTTATATTCTTCGCTTTCAACCCATTGTTTTCTAAAAAATGGAGAATTGTACCATTGAAATGGGTTCGCTAATCAATACACATATTTTTGGATATAGAATAATGATTACATTGCATTTAAATTGAAATTATACACTGATAGTCAAATGGTAAAATGGTCTTCCTCTTGGAATTAGGCTTTTTCAGCATTTTCATTTTAAAATTGACACGATATTGTGGGAGAAAGTGGGACATAATGTATCATCACAAGTTGGCACATTGAGCGAATTGTCTTCGAAAACTAACTAAAATGATCGTTTTTACATGGAATAATTGTGTTTAAGTTTATAAAAGGTTGGCTTGCATTTTCATGAAAATGTTCATTGAATGAACATATGGTATCTTGATCAATTCATTTGATTTGCTTAAAATTCGCAACTTTCAGTAGTCGAATTCTGTAATGAAATGAGTGTGCATGAATCATTAGTTTAGTGTATAAAAAATGAACGTTATGAAATGGAGACAGCGTTTTCTCGATTTCAAATATGTTATTGAGTTGCAATAGAATGTATCTCCTAATCTTGAACATACAAACAATGGATACGCAATATCCACTTCAATGGAATGTATCTCCTAATCTTGAACATACACGCACTTAAAAAGCAATATCCACTTCAATGGAATGTATCTCCTAATCTTGAACATACAGTCACTTAATAAGCAATATCAACTTCAATTGAATGTATCTCTTAATCTTGAACATACAGGCACTTAATAACCAATACAGAAGTGGATCAATGTGTAAAGAAGCGATGAGTCGCCTATGAACGTTGTTGAAATTGAATTTTTACGAATCTTAAGTCACCATAACAAACTGCTTTGTGACAGCTTAGTTTGCGTTTTCGTTGAGATACATACGAAAAAGCATACAAATCAAAGTCGTTAAACACAACAGCCAATTAAAGTGAACAAGATTTTTGTAATTGACCAGATTATAAAAGTTGAAGGATAAACAATTAATCAACCTCTACGCGATATACACTCGAACAAAATGCACTGCAAGCATATTTTGTTGTTCTCAATGAAATATTGTTTCCAAAGCTACAATATGTGTTCTTCATTTCAAACTGATAAGGTTATTAAAACGTGTAAACGTCGCCGTGGTAATATCACAAAAAAATGCAAACATGTTTATCGTTGAAGGTTTCTAGTCCAGTTGTTTTTTCTTGTAACTAGTCACTGCTTATTACCTATATCGCATGACCATATTTTTCTGTTCTGCGGGCAAAACTTGTACTGTAATATATGTATCTTATCTGTGGAATATCATTTTAAGCACAGCACTCGGTCCATATTTATTCCACTATGAGCGTTTAATGCCGACGATTTAACCGCCTGATAAACAAATCAATGTTTTCACCTTAACAGAAAACTGTGGATTTAAAAAGATAATTTCTTACGCGAAAATCATATCATCACATGACGCACGATTTGATTTGTTATCTTACTTGGAAGATAAATATGCCTCGAGTGCTTTAGTTGAAAACTTAGATATGACAGCAAATCAAAAAAAATCATCAAACAAGTTGAATTCAAATATATTGAATTCATCATATCTGATCTCTCTACATCTTGCGTGTCTAAATTGAAATACTCGCTAAATGATCGTCCATCTAGGATACTGTTTTGCCATTTTATTAAAATGAATTGAACCTTAGGATAGTAACATAACAAAATAATAACGGCTGGTAAAATATATTTGTCAACCAGTCACCGACAATGCCGAACAGTAACCACTTGACCACTCTCGAAGGTGACCATGTCAAATGTTAATGCGTTTTATAATATCATGTGCAGAGTTTGAACTAAAGTATAGTTGCTTATCAGATTTACCCTGCTTCGTAACAAAACTTTGAATTTTATTCTAACTTCACAACGCACCATATGCCGCTCGGTACATGCACTTAAACCTCCATACGAATAAAAGAATGTTCATGATAACATTCGATTGTCTGTATGAAAGTCAATTATTACAGAAATTCACCGTGACTTGAAATATATAATATTTTCATGTCGTGATATTCGAAAGTACTTGCTTGACTGTGGCTCAGGCCACATTATGATTTTTGTTTGTTTCCGATGTCACTGTCAAATCAATATCAGCAAGTCTAAATATCTGTTTTAGGTAAATCGTGTCAACAATTAAATTTCATGCAATTTTGCCAGTGGTCAGCACTTTATGATAATAGTACATGTGTCTTTCCGTAGCTAACTTAAGCATTATACACTAAGTGAGAAGAAAACCACCATAATATGTCCAGTAAAGACATTCTGTGCCATGCGGGAAACTGGAAACAAACCTTTTATGTTTCGCCGTAAAAAGCAGAATTCCGACAAAACTGTTCAGCATTGGTAGGATATATTTGTCAATTGTGCCACGTTTCAGGACATGTAATTTTAAACAGTGGAAGGTTTTGCAGTAAAGATCTTCCGCCTTATCCGCCAACCATATACTGACTTCAATATTTGCCTTAAACTAGGATGCGGTGATATAGTGACTGATTGGTACGCACTTACTTCACAACTGAGCTGACAAGTGCATGCATATTTACTCGTTTATGTGCTCATTGTTTCACTACGACATAATACTATTAAATAAAATATTAAAATGCGGAGACTTTATCGGTTTTATTTTCGTTTACTATATAAAGGTTAGTTTGAATGCTTTCTAAACAGAATAATGACTACGATAAGTAAATCAAGTAGCCATACATATAAGGGGTAAGTTTGAGAAGACTTGTATACCTTAAAACAAAACAACATCACGAACCAACAAAGACAGTCTACACAAATAATCTGTCATCATAAATACATGTTGTGATTTCACCCACGATCGATCATGGAAACAGGATTCCACATTATTGTTTGAAATTGTTTCAGAGTACTCATTCCCAATCTATATACAAAACAAATAAGAATACTTTACACATTGAACAACATCGACAAGTTTGAATAAGCCTAATACGCACTCAGAAAAAGTTAAATTCAAAATAATATATATATAATGTGGAATAAGTTCATACGTCAATGTTTAAACGCGTGTTGTCTTAAAGCGTTGTGTCTCGTTCATCAGTTAAGCTTTAGGCTTCTCCCAGCAGTTTCTACTCTTTAGTTTGATTCTTTCTTATTACATTCCGAATGTTTGAGCTATTACGTGGATTGTAAATATAGTATTTCTATTTTCATTGTGTGTTTTGTTTTGTCACTAGATGTTGGTTGAAAGAAGTGATTTTCATTCAGATATGTAATTCATTCAACCAACAGGATAAAATCATCAAAACGACCAAGGCCAGCAATACTAGTTTATGTCGAAAAAGTCAATAGCAATTACAAAAAAAAATTGTGTAAAAAAATATTGTATTACATGTAATTATTATAACACCACAACTGCTAAGCTCAGTAAATCAAGTTATAACGCAGCCGTCAGTTAAACCAGTTTTATGAACATTGAAACAAATAAGTGTTTTTTTTAAGTTATTACGTGTGATGTCTCCTGGTTTAATAGAAGTGATTTTGTAGACCATCGAAAGCCTTAGCAACATCAATTGAACGTTTAAAAATAAGATGCAGGTACACCTGTTGTCCTGAAACCATTTATAATTGAAGGAATATCTTACAAATCATTTATATACGTGTTTCTAACTGGTAGAAACTTGAAACTGGTTAAAGCTGTGTCATTTTATTACTCAATTGTATTGTCATCAATATATATATGTATACATCATGTAAAATAAATGAATGCCACATTATGAACAAGAAGGAAATTACATATAAAAGTGACAGCAAACAGCAATACAAAACAACCAAAAGTATGATGCCACTTACAGTCCATTGCTTAATAATGACTATTTAAAAACATTAACCTGTAATAAACTGGGTTAAGTATAATACTATACCCATAAGTAAAGCTATAAACTTTACGTTAAAATTGTGCAAGTATTTTTCGTTGAAATACTTTAACAAACGCACCATTGGCGCTGCAGAAGATGCATCTTGTTCATCGATATTCATACGCGTCTAAAGAATACATATCCAGCATAATAAAACGAATTATGTTATTGTTAAAACCATACACCCACATATCTTTCTTTTATGAAAGAAAAATAATTATTTATAACAAAAAAATGGTAGGCATTACAATACGAATATTATTTTACTAAAGATATTTATAGCATAAATGAAGTAAATAAGAAGTGATATTATATCAAGGTAATAATACATATATTGCAATCATTATAAACATAATACAGTTAGAAATATATTCATCAAGTTAACCTTAACCAAAATAAAAACAAATATACACAAAAGCACAAAATCAATTACGTGTAAAAACGACATACGTAATATTCGTGTGTCGATATTATCAATTGAACGAACATACAAAAACTCAACAATACAATAATATCAGGGAGAATTGTGTTTAATCCAGTATGCATATATTTCGTCATTCAAAGCCGTGCAATGTCAATCATTTCCAAAATCTAACGTTATAAAGCATTGGTAAGTTATAAATATAAATTTATTATTAACTATATGGCTTATCAATGACACCTAGAAATGGCCTGTCAGTTTTTAGCAACAACGTATCTTTGTAAACATTGGAAAAATACATTAATGATATTCATTTCGCCTTATTTGACTAGTATAATAGCAATAAACTAAACGTTAAGATAAACTGATTCTAAAAATAACTCTTAGGAAAGATTGTCAGATATGAAGTTCAAACGGAAGAAAAAATATGCGAATTGTTTTATTGACGCCATTTTTGCTTGACGACTTAAAAATATAAACAAGCACACTTGAGAGTGACAATTAGTGAAATTCCGGAGTAATGTGTGTAAACATATTGGGTAAACCGCAACCAAATATTCATGCAGGTACAGGTTGAAAATTGTATAGGGAAGGATACTTATATTATATAAAAAAAAATGCAATGTTGTCAATTAGCAAACATATAATCATTTATCTACATTTTGATTAAACGGAAAACAACTTAAAATAACAAACACCAACAACGGCCAAAAGTCGAAGATCATATGAATAAATTACACAAATAAAACGTTGTTGGCTAGAGAAATAAGCAAACACGAGTGTGAACAACATAATGATACAAAAATATAGATCGTGAAAAGTTATGTGGCACTCTGTTTGTACATAAAGTTCCTAAGGAATACAAATGCATGTAAACAGCAATTCACAGATCTTATAACCTTTCAGATACAACATTGTAATGCATATTATAACTAAATTAACAAGAACAAGTAGTGGAAGCAGCGGCGTTTCCTTGAAATAGATGTATGGCACATTATTAGGAAGACTCGTAAGATAATTATAAATAAGTGTGGAAAAACATGTCCTGAAATCAATATTTTGAAACGATATCTGAAAATTGAGATAAATAATACAAGTATCATCTTAAACCGATTTACATTAAGAAATCGAAGCATCAGAATTATCAGCAATTAATGTGTGCTTATTTTGCATTAGTTTCTGTTTGAAATACATGCTCAGAGAAATACTTTGGTATGGATGCTTCAGTTTGATTTATATGTAGTCATGCTATGGGCGGAGGTGAATATAATTCACGATCGCTTACTTTTGAGTAGTCGTTGGTGGGGCTTATGATGACTCTCAATAGTGTGATCTATATAAGATAATAGAAATATGCAATAATTTTGAACATGTATTATATACGTTCTATGTCCATCAATATTTGTATATATCATGAATATCTCCAGCCATGGGGGAAATAAAGATGTTGAGTTGAGTTGACTTGAGCCTAGTCAATTGTTTCAGCGAAACATGAAACGATTCTGTTTTCTTTTATTCGGAAATAAAAAAAAATACTTTCTACTAATAGGCTTATTATCATTAGCCTTACTATGGCACATTAAGTTGAGGCTAAAACAACATTATGAGACATTGCTTTTGAATATACAGGTTTAGGTTAAATGTAATTTAATATTATTATTTATTTCAGTTTCGCAGATCATAAGTGTAAAATACGAGGAAATGATCATTGTCATTGTCAATGTCGAGCAATTCAGGATTGGATACAGACACAGAGAGCCTGTCAAATTTGTTCAGCTTGAAAACCGCTGACAGGAAACTTGTAAAAAACCACATCATTTTCTTGAATTGAGTTCATGGCTAGCATCAGGACACCAGTCGTTCCATATTTGTGGGAAAGGAGATCAACATGATGAATGAAAGTCGTTGGTCTGGTTTCGTTCATCGGTGTGCGTGTTTTCTCTCGAAGCCGTATATTCAGCTGCGAAGAAACGATGTAGTAGCCAGGCTGCCGGACAAATATCTCGCCTTCAAGTTCTAAGTGGATGAATTTTTTTTTTGTCAAAGGTTCCACCGCTCTTGTTCCATACGGACTTGTGATGACCTTGAATTACAATAAGATTTAAAATAACATCAGATAAGATCAACAAATCGAACAATGTTATATATAATGTTACTGTTCTTACCATTAACAATGTCGCTGGGTTTAAACTTCACAATTCCAACTGCCTTAGCAACGGCTTGCTTGTCGTGTGTTTCTCTTTCACAGCTAGCATACTCTTCTGCTATGTCAATAAGACCTGTAATATGTAACAGACTCTTTTAAAAGAAAAGTTGATGTATTATGTACAAACAAAACATTAAAAATGTGTAATTGATGGATTTGAAAAAAATATTCATTTCAGGAATGAATTGCAGGATTGATGTCATCATCGGGGTATGAACGCAATTGGGCTGGCCAAAGTGTGTGGAGTACGAAGGACTCCAAGTGTACTTTGACAACCCCAATTGCGTTCATATTCTCGATGATGCCATAAATCCCACAATTAATTACGTTTACACCAATAGTTCATTATTTCATTTAAGAATTGTTAAAAAAAACTTCATTTCATTTTAGAAAACCTTTCAGTACTCCTTTATTACCCATTCTGTAAATATAATGACCCGATTGTAGCCGGAAAACATAGTTTCAAGTGACGACACAATTACGCAGGAAAAAATCAACCACTTGAAAAAACTTTTAAACGTAAATTTCAAACAGTTATGGCAACAATAATCTTAATATATTATAAATTAACACTTTTGGAAATGTTGATTTATAATTTACGGGACCTGCTGGCACAATACAAACAATAACAAGACCAACAATTTCTATATATATTGTTATGCGATGAATTACGATCCGAACATATCCGAAGATGTTGCGTTCATCGGATGATAACCGCAATTGCCGAAAGGCAGTTCATTTAAAAAATGGAAGTTGAGGTGTAAATATACACCTATTATGTTCTTTATAAGAGATGAACCTACTGTTTATTGCTCGATTTTTCATTCCTTAACAGAAAAAAAACGCAACTTTTACTTACTTTGACCTGAACTGCCGTAGTTATACTGAGCTTCCATTTCCTGAATAGTAATTAAGTGAATGTCTTACAATTGACTGACATGATAAATATGTCAGCAAACTGGTATATATGTCTGAGTTTGAAATTGAAGACGAGTCAAGTAAAATCACTATTTATTTTAAATAAAATCTATGCTAGTTTTTAGTTGAATAAAATTAAAGTAGTGACACATAACGTAATTTTTAAAAACCCAAAGAGTATAGTTAAAGCAAAACCTTAAAAAGCACCCTTTCTCCCAAATAAGATTAACCATATTAAGTAATGTTGTTTTATTATTCCAAAAAGGATGAATGCCGGTAAAAACAATGGTTATTATAAGGGCTACCGAGTTTAGTTTTAAAGAAATGAACATTATACAAGGTATTTCTACCTTTATTATAGACCACAGTAAATATTCAAGCATTCGCCAATTATCTAATATTTTTTGCGCTTTCTGCTATTAAATACACAGTTACAATCTCGTTACCAGTTAATTCATAGTTTCCATAAATGCATTATTAAGTAAGTGGTTAGAGGTTTATCAGTCAAAATACATGTTTGTTATATATTTGTATGTATTGATTTTGAATAAGAGTGTCACTTTAAGATCATTGTAGCAGGTTGGATGTTCAAGTGATTTTTGACGAAACAGAAAAAACGCATTGAGTTTACATTTGCTTTTGACAAAAAAATGTTGTTTACATCAAATGTATTGTCTTTAATTGCATCAATATATAAATAGTATGAAATTATTATTTTTTATCTTAAGTTGCAAAGACAAATCTGATAATGATTGCGCTGGTAGATAATATTTGATTTGAATAACTAAATAATGTACTTAAGAATACCATTTGTTCAATATCTGAGTAATGCTTTCGGCAGGTCCGCAACACATCCCATCGTCTCTTTGTGTGAAGGCAATACGACCTTCTGGGCGTTGTTTAGTGTTAGCATGGGATTTCATTTTGTAGCAAGGAATGCATGTTAAGCTTTCTTGAGGCTTTCTTAATGATGTCCTTAAAGCAGCCCAGACTATTATCTGAACAAGGAATACCACCGAAAGAATGGCGGTTGTAAGTATACAAACAACAGCTTGTCTTTTAAAATGAATGAAATTGGATTTGCGGGACTCCTGAAAAGGTAACGCATTGTAAACATCACATATAACAATATGTCAGGCCTTTGTGAGTCGTTTAGAGGAGAGTTAGAAATAAACAGAATTAACAAAGTCAATTAAAAGGAGTTAGAAAAATAAAGAGAGTTAAAAAGTCAATTAAAAGGAGTTAAATAAAAAGAGTTAAAACGATAATTGAAAGGAGTTATATAAAAATATTTTAAAGGTGTATAACATCGTACCATTGTAACATCGGAATGGCTTGTAAATTGGATTTGTGACAATTGATGAATTAAAATATTTAGAAAGTATTGTTAACGTCTGGAAAGAAATGCATTACTTACTGTTTATTATTTAGGATATTTACTGTGAATTGTTATTGGAAAATTGAAAATAATTAAAACTGTATAAATAACAACAGAAACAGTGAACAATTGTGTTTGTGCTCCTTTCATAAAGTAAAGACATAAAACATAATGTTGTTAAAATAAAATCACGGCCACATTTAGTCGATTTGTTCTTTTTGTTTCCCATTTTATGTTGACAAGTTATAAAATTATAATGCATTCCACATAATTTACGTACTAATGAATCAATGTTAATTACTTTTAACTATCAGATTTGCCATTATTTTGCAAAGAGGTAACTTTCCAGATAACTTATATAGTGTTAAATAAAAACAGCATCACATTCCAACAATATATTATGATAAAACGAACCCTCTCCCACTCGGCGGGCTTGGGACTGTCAGACATTATGAGTTCAATAAAGGTGTCTGTGGCTTATACCCTGCCTGTTGTGTGTCCAATGAGATATAACTGAACTCCGTGCTGATGTCAGGCAGGATTAGAGTCCTCTTTGTCAACCTGCGTTAAGAGATTAAACAAGGACGATAATAACTCGATAAGTACTTTCCAGATTCGTCGTGATCTTCGTGTTTTAACTTTAAATTATTGTTCTTCACAATAATTGACAGTTACATGTTGCTTTAGGAGAACATCATAACTATGACCTGTGCTATGCTTAGCTAATCCGTTATCATCACCGATGTCCATCACTATTTCGAAATAGTTCGCATAGTTTGTTTATCTATAATTAATAAGGATATAATAAGATCATTACTATAGATTGTAACTCATCCACATACTTACGGTTTATTTCATCAAGAAACCGGATACGTATCAGACTTCTTATCTCATCCCGGTAAACGGCATCTAAAAATGAGATCTATAATATTATGAGTTGATAAGAAAGGAAGAAATAACCTAATTACTTATTAATATCCGTAAGTATTGGTACGAACATTTGACCGTACATGTTAACGTAAATAACAAATAGCTGATAAGACTGAAAGCCAAGGAATTAAACGTTATAGGGTACAATAATTGTGTAAATTAAAAACAAAAACACGTTAAAAGATACGTAATTCGACAAAGAACTTTCGAAATTATGTCAACAAAATAGTTAAGAAACAAAATAACCCTGATTGGGTATGTCTAAATTTTAGGATTTAATGAAGAACGTAACACTGATAATACTTATCATATTAATAAACCAGATTCAGATTCATCTATTAATGGCATACCAAAAAGTCGTTAAGACGAAATGTAATTAGATAAAATACTAAAAGCTGTACTTATTTTAAAGACAACCAGATCAGCATATACATGGTACTAGATTTATTCAAGGACTATACCAATATGTATATATAAATAAAGGGAATAATCAGCTACATGACAATTGTCGTTCAATTATGTTGTTATGTTGTATGCGTAAATTGTTTTGTATATTAAACACTAGCTTGACTCGGCTCATAGAATGTTGTGATTTAATGAATGATTACTGAATGGTTTTCAGCAGCACTATTTTACCTATGATAATAGACTGCCGACAATCTCAATTTTATTTAACGTTAGTAACGCTTGTAGCCATAAAATATCGATTTTCGAACCTTTTGAGACAACTGGGTGCATGAAAGCATTTTAGATAATGTGTTCATTCGATTCGCAGTACTGGATTTTATGTTTATAATTGCTGTTTATGTTTTACATGAACATGTTTACATTTCACTATTCCATTAAATTGGAGGTCTTGAGTCACGGTACCACAGAGTCTGCACGTGAAGTCGTAAGACAAACGGATATCAGTGATGAAAACGATCACTGCTGTAGCAAACCGAATGCCTGATGGCTATATAAGGTAGATGATGATGTATGGATGGTATTTTTAAAGTGCACATATTCTGGATCACCAGTTTTGTGATAACGCCATTGTTCTTTGTGGAAGGTAGTTATCTAATAATTCACTCTCATTATTCAGGCTGATTTAGACTGTAGCGATGATGTAGCGCGATATAAGACCATGCAAGATATTTTCTTTCATAACACAGTTAATTTAAGGAACAAACCGAGTTTACTGGATTTTTTTCTTATGTATAAGAGCTGTAACCTAATATACATATACATATAGTTTTGTGTGGAATCAGTTTGGCCAACACACAGTTCATGCAAAAAACCCATAGAATTACGTTTGAAGTAAATATGCAATCATCGGTTGCCACTCTTAGACTAAGTGTCATATATGTTCGTGTCATAGGGCGTAAACGCTGGCACATTCTCTAAGCTAGCCTTAAGACTCGTTCAGTTTTGATGAAGTCAGTTACTGTGAGAGTTGAATATATTGACACGGCTACAACGAATTATTGCTCCCACCGCGGTACTGCATTTCATGTTCTGATTTATTCAAATTCCAGCCTGAAGGCTCGTAATAATTTCCTTTGTATTTCAAAGTGACGTAACTTTACAAAGACGGCATCCTGCAGCACACTATCAAATGCACTGGAAATGTCTCACATAGCGGCATGTGTCTGTTGATCCAAATTAAATGTTGGAGGATATAGTCTTCTGCAAATTAAACGATACCGTAAGTAGCTTGAATTTAAGAATGACTGCACCTCAAATTTGAGATGTTCATGGAACGCGTTTCCGTAATTCGGTAAAGAGTTTGGTTCAAGAACAGTTTTGAAGTATGACCAAAAGGCATCAGCAATCATTCCCTTCGACAAAATCATTTCCTTCACTTTATCTTGTTTTACCATTCGCCAGAACAAGTTTTTGTCACATGATGCAGTGGAGGCTTAATCTGTGTAAAACCCTTGTTTGTTTATCGTCGGCTTTCTTTTTTATAATTATAAATTATTAATAAATCTATGTTTAGCATCATTTCAGTCTCTGCATAAATTATTGTCTTTGCTTCTTATTTTACTGTTTGTGATTCATTCTCTTCTGACTTGACGCCGTTTATTTTTGCGCCGTTTTAACAGATTCGTTCCAGTATGACTTTGCATGTTCATTACAATTACTGCATGGTGATACCTTAGTCGCAAGTCCAATAGGTTAGAATATGTATCCATAAAGCATATCAATAATTCCATTGGAAGGCATAAAATCAGCAATATATAAGCAATTAGGGTAAGCGTCCAATAAAACAGTGTAATTTGATAAATGAGTTGCTTTATACTTAGTCCATGCTATAAATGAGCTCATTTTAACGTTGACTATATTCAAAGGAATTTTAAATTGTGTAACAATTATAATATGATTCGAAACGGTGCAGCACTCACTACATGCTATGATGTTATCTTGTTTTCATAATTTACATCTGTTTGTCATGTGGCGATCACGGTATTTTCCGATGTTTTGAGTGTTGGCCTGTAAGTGCAATTTTCGGATCCGGTTAATAACACCACAGTGATACGAGTATTGTGCATTCGGACTTTGCATTTTAGTTTTGACTAACGATATGCAACATATTCATTCTGCTTAGTTAACTACGTATTTCTGAATGTAAGTGAACTATTCAATATATTAAAACTATGCCATTTAACCCTGCACACATTTCATGGATATTGAATGAACACATTTTTAGAAATTGGATATTTGGAATGTTAATAGATGTGTTCATGTTGGTTAGTGTTGAGATTATCAGTTCAATGAAAGCAAAACTTGCATGACAAAAATCGTTCTGTATTTTTTCCTGCGAATATACTATATTTTATTAATTACATTTTTGTTTTAAATTACTTTAAAGACAAATTATGGCAGTATGTTCACGCTTACATGTTCGTGTAGATAAACGTAGTTGAAAACGTTCCAGTTAATTGTTAAGATCATGTCAACTTATGCGCTCGCAAATATTCGCTTATGTCACTGTAATCGTGTGTTCACACATGTCGTTCTTAATTAGTACAATATTCACTTACCTGGATCACAAAGTTCGTAAGTAGTATAAAAAATGATCATGCACGTACTGGTACAAATATGGTTTCGTAAACTCCCATATATCACACCCTAAGACCAACTAGGTTTGTTTTTTTAAGTAATATAAATATCGTTTTCGGAAGTTGTTACTTCAACAGCAAGAAGTGAGTGCGCAACTATTGAATTATCTTTATGAGATAAGTCAGCTGATGAAAATTATGAATGAGTTCATAACATTCATGGTGATAAACGCTAGGTTAATTGTGAATTTAAGATAACATTTCGATATGAAGATGTTAGATGATGGAAATGATAGGGGAATACTAGGACTGTATTTGGTTATTGTTAATATCGACTTTGCTGATACAGCACATTAAGTCAGTTGAATGACTTTTACACATTTCGCTTACGAGTGTAATTTAGTCACGTAGGTAACTAAAAAGTAGTTAACTATCAAACTATTTTATATGTACTGCTAAAATAAATACCTAAAACTTCTGTTTCAATAGTCATTCTGCATGCATATGTGCATGTACACTGTATTAAATATCAGTGTATATGAATTGTGTCCCGATTCATGGTCCTTTTTATAGGATATATTGGGTTCTCATAAAGATAAAACAAATGAAAGGGAGGAATATATAGATAGTTAAGACTATTTTAAACGTTTTAAGCAAAATCTAAATTAACTTGGCCTTTCTGATAACTTGGCCATTTTGACCCGATTCTCTGGATTAGTCGCCCCGTTGAAATAGTTCTCATAGCTAAGCCTAAGATAATAATTGATAACTGTCAAAGTGCAATTCAACATAGCTATCGACCAAACTATGTATTGCATAAAACAAACAACTTGTATTATTAAAGATATAAAGGGGGAATTATGATAAGACCTTTTTTGGTGCAGGTTAACACCGTTTATAGTAATATCATATTTATTATATAACTGCCTATTTAATTATTCCGTCTTATTTTTCGGTTTCAATTTGTTTTAATTTTACGGCCATCTGTCAAATGCGCATTCAAATGTGTTACAAAGTTTTGTGTAATGAGGTCAATGGAGGCTGCTACAGCGAAACGAAGTCAGAGGTTAAAGAACTCATTTTATTGACTAAAATAAGAACAAAATATTTCGTGTTTAACCAAAATAAGCAAATTTCTAATACGAAAATAAGAAGTTAGATAATCTAATGTTTTTAAAAGATGACAGGTTTTAATAGTATTTTGGTCACGCGAAAGTAGTTCCGAGATTACACACGGTACTCGCATGATACGGATTCAGAAAACGACAGTATGGTGATACGGATTTTTCAATACGGCGATTTTCACTGTTGCATATGGAAAAGAAATTTGATAGGCATATAATAAAATGATATAAATTATGATAAGAATGTTTTTGCCGTTGTTTGTCTTTAGTTATGTTACTGTTAGGCTTGAACCGTAGTTTTCATTTAAATGTATGTAGTAAATTGAATTGAGTTATCTCGTAAATCCATGAGTAAATCAATTTATCCATCTGATCAAAAGACGATCTAAATGTTACTAGTATTGGATTCACCGAAATGGTTTATCATGCTCACTATACTCAAAATGACAACATTCATCAATTTGACAATAAATGTTGACCCTCAACGAGATAATGGTTGTATGATAGCTTTCGGGTCATCCTTACCTCAACTGTTTAAATGATTGGCCGATACAGATGATAGGTACATTCCAGATTACTTTTAAGATTTTATGGATGTATTCAAATTGGAATTTTATGGTTGAGGATTTTGCCGAATTTGCGATTAGCCATTTGAAACATTCCGGTTTGTTTCTTAAACAGTAAAATAGTTCTTTATAAACTAAGTACAGATTCGTATCAATGTTGTGGAAAATGAAAAATCAATGCCAAATCTTAATTTATGATCACATATAATCGGACAATCCATATTAATTAATGGTGAATTTTGTGATCAAAATTTAATAAAACTATGTTAAAATAATATTGACTACATATTTCTTTTGAACAAGATTTTGAAACTAATCTTAAAGTGCACCCTTGCGATTAATTTGTCCTTTAAATATATATTTTACAGTCATGTTAAATTAAAGTTAAATTCCGCTCTATTTACCTGCCATGTATTGATTTAAAACACCTGGACATAAAAGCGAGACGTCAATTAAATGAATGATTGATCATATATGTGTTCATATAATACTACCTTAATAAACAGTAATGCTAATTAGTTATTGATATAGAAGATATAGAAACATGGTCGAAATTAACAATATGTTTGATAACAGGAATCAAATAAGTATGTAAAGTATGAGGTAACGGCCACAAACGACGAAAATAAAATGAGGAAACGTAATCTAAGTCTAGATTTTTCTTGACTTAACGATGGAAATTTAAGGTATTACAACACATGAAAACAAATGTTTCGACTACATTTTCTTTCTGAATTTGTTTTCAATGTGTAACAGGTTTACGTTTACGATTTTCTCAAAGGTGTCTCAAATTTAGACATATGTTCAACTTTAATAAATCACTTGCGTCAACACCCATTGAACATATGGCAGCTAGGTCCGATTGCGTGCCCACAATACGCCACTGGTCCTCTGACGTTATGTCGCGTATGATGTATTAAAGCCCTTTGTCTCATTTCGTAAATACCCCAGATTATCATTGAATCGAAAGTAACATCGTGGGTTTTGATTTCTATTTTTTACGGAGTGAAAAGCGTACAAGCGACAGGCGACGTTACATTTTCTTTGAATTTAATGCTGATATCAATAATATACCAAATTTGGTGAAACTCGAGCGTTTTCAAAATTATGTTGAAAAGTAAATGATTCATTCTTAATTTTGAAAGTTAGAAAAATGCCACGCAAAAGACCATACGCAGTGCACATGAGTGAGTTTTAAAATATGTCGGACTTAATTTTTGTTACTAAATTGAAATGTGGCGATGAACATGACATGAACGCACTGACATATTACAAGTAAAATACGGTGATACCTAACAAATATAAGTAGTTATGCTTAAAAAATAGCTGATTTATAATTAAATACTTGTGTCAATCGACTATTGCTGCATGATGTTTGCTTTAAATTGAAATCCGCCCCTTGTACATGCACATTATCGTCCATTTAAGTTAATCTAGCAATAACACTAAGCCGTTCTTTACTGCACGTAAGACGAAAAACAGCTCATTCAGATTTCTCTTATCATATTATTCAATTAAAGCAAAATTTGTATCTTGCTTCTTTCATAAGCAGTGTATTTTTCGGTTATATCGGCCACCCAATACTTGAATGATCCGCGAGTAAACATATAAGTCTTTAGTCTTAAATATTGAAATGTTTGAGATAGTGCACGCAATTTCATAGAAGGGTAGTATTGAGTGCGTTCTGATAAAACAAAATATTGTTCACTAACTACAAGGGAAATCCCACGCAGTTCCTTGCATAGTTTGATATATTTGGACGCAAATATGTTTGCTTAAGTGCAATCTGGTTTATACAAGGCATTTATTTTGTAAATGGAATATCGATTTCAAACCCAGCTGTCCTATAACTTTGAGGTAGACTGATAAACAATCAAGCAATCAATCCATCTATCAATCCATCTATTATTCAATATATATATTTATCAATCAATACAAAAAATCAATCATTCAAAAAATATTCGATCAATCAATCAACTTAATCAATTGATTAATCAGTCAATTATTGTATCTAAAAATTTATCTATCAATCAGTCTATCAGTCAGCCCATCTGTAAATCAATCAATTCACAGATCATTCAATTAACCAATCAATCAATAATTCGACTAATTGGTGTCAGTATTCAGTAGTTCGTTTATGACTCATTGTTTTTACTTTTTTGAACGTGTTAAAGTTAATGTTGTGGTTTTGCTTTAACAAAAATGTTGGTTTTATTTGAGGTCGTTTTTTTGGTACAAGGCATTTTACTTATCCTTTTGATTATAAGTTTAAGAACTCGAGTTGTAGGTTTAATATCTAAAACCTATGGTACACTTTTGAAATATGCTGATTATCTTACTTTAGAATAAGAAGTTGTACGATCAATGAATATAACTGCGGAATGAGACGTAATATATCATGAGAAAAACGCACGTTTAAGCATCCTGTTTCAGACCGTATGACATGATCAAAGCTTTAAACGTTAGATTATGTGTTTCAACGCTCAATTTTCAACCTAATGTATACTATTAGACGGTTATTATTCGAACAATCAATGTTAACTTTTACCATAAGCAAATGTCCCATAATTCCGTTAAGAGGCACATGTGCCAAGAAACACCAAGCAATCAAAGGACGAAACACTGCAGCATAAAAAGCTTTAGTCAAAACATTAAACATGTATCAAAAACAATCACTGTTGTTTGTGGTAAAATATATTAACGTATCCGCGTAATTTTAGTAAAAAGGACGAATAAGAAATATGACATGGTTGTAAGATCATATTTGTCCATAAGTTCACCATTATTTGTAGATAATATTTAATCCTAAGTTCATGATAATTGATATCGTAGATTATACTTGACCAGAAGTTCATCGTTCTTGCCGATTGTGTCAGTAGATCAAACGTATAGACCACGAATTTCTTATTTAACTATTCTCCATTCTTATGTTTAATTTTGGTATGAGGAAACAAAGGGTCATCCTATGTTACACTTTCACTTAATTTCACGATGATCGTTAAACTACATGTAAACTGTTTGTGTGAATTCCATATAAGCCCGTTCAGAAGGACATTATCCACTATTCAATTATGTTCCATGCGTTTGTCCGTTCGTTACGTCGTTCATCAGTGCTATGGTTCGTTTTATAGTTCCTACGTTCGTTCGTTCGTTTTGTACCCCAGTACAGTTGAGTCCACGCAAAATGAAAACATCACAAAGTTTTCACTCGTGACTTATTTTTGCCTATGCCATCCCATGTATAGATAGGTGTTTGTTGGATTTTCGTGACTTTAAGACATGCCTTTTAAAGTCAATAGCCTGTGACCTACACGTTGAATGTCTAATATTTTGACCGCATCCCTGCTTTAATTAAGTATATTCTAAATAATAGAGTGCTAGAAATTGCCATACACATTCATTTCTAGCATTTCATTTTAAAAACACACAATCTTCAAACAACAAATTAAATGTTAGATTTGATCAGAAAATTAAAAAAAACCCGTATATATGAAGACATAAATCACTATATCATTAAGTGTGTTACGTAGACTTTCATGCAGCATATGTTTATGAAAAACACTTCGAAAATAATCACAGAACATCAGTGTTTTGATTTGCCTGCTGATTAAAAGGCTTAACGTCAAGTGTTTAGATGTCCTGACATTGGTGTCGAAAATCATGACGATTAGTTTTTATTTGGGGGAAGGAGGTTGATCGGAATGAAAGTCTTGCGAATTACATGAACATGAACCCATTCATCCTACAATGTCTTAATCACCCTTCTCCTTGTTCGTCAAAGCAAAGTGAATTCTTGAAAAGAAGGGATACGCAACATTTTAAATGCATTTGAATAAATATGACAAACCATACAACAACTTATTGATTATTATGTAACAAAACGAAACAAGACAAGCAATGCGATTGTCCGTAGCATGTCAATATACATATATATAATAAAGAGATAATCAGAGTGGCGTAAAAGGTCATGTGGATAGTGACGTAAAATCCCGTCGCCATTTCAACATGTTATGTGTATCGAAAGTGAACTATTTTCGCTGTGCATACATGTACAATAAAACATACCGACGTTCCTGACTTGACGCATGTTTTGAATGAGCAGAAAACACCACGCGATTTTCTGTCACACGCAAGTCTGAGGACCGACACGGAAACCAGCTTGGCACATGACTGGCCAGTGAACCAGAGCACTGGCACCTGCGTGCAAGGGTACATTTATACACATGACGCAACAAACTTTACACAGGTCTGGTCGGTGAATCAAAGTACCAAAGTATTTACACATAAACACATTTACAGCACGGCGTTACCTAACTAATGCAAATACATAAGAACTAATTGGAATGCAATCCCAGCACCACGAGTAAGACTATTGAGCTGAAGTTCCTTTACCCGCAGATTGGGAGGGAAGATCTTGTTAAATTATCATTGGTAAGAAATCTGGCTAACATCAGTTTATTTGTTATTCTCCTGCCGCCAGAATTTTACGGCACAATAATTTTTCTAAATTAATCCACCAAAATATTGAATATTATTTTAGCCGCGAGATTATGTGAATGTAATTACTACTATTACTAGTATTTTTATTATGACCCGTTTTTCTGTGTGCTTAAGCAGAACATTTCTTAGTGCGTCGGTATACAAAGCATTACCCACTGCCGACAGGTGAAGGCCGTCGGACGCGAAGAAACCCGGAGTATCTAAACCTATATCTATGGATAGTGTGTCGTGTGCGCCTGTCGATCTAACCCAATTGCGCCTGTGGCGATATACGCGGATTCTTTTTTCATTGATTTTTGATGACGTTAAATGGCGTGGGTTTCGCCATTGGTATCTAGTTAGAATATCTACCCAGACTATAACGGGGCTTGAGTTCGCGGATCTTAGATAGCGTATTCGCTATTAATTGAGTTAAATATTTTCGTAAGCGGAAACACAATTAGGTCGTTGCCGCCCAAGTGCAAAACTATTATTTTGGTGGCTCGCACAAAAGGACTTTGGATTCTACTGACCTGCGGAAACCTTTCGATCCGATGCCCCAGACGCCTAACCAGGCAATCTTCCGCGGAAACCGCAGGTTCGGCGTGCCGCTTTCCTGTGCGAAGTATCCTGCGCGCTTGAGTAGCGAGTCGCCCAAAACCCAGATATCTATATTACAGAAATAGACATGCCATATTAAGCGGAAATCTAATCTGTCTTATGTATGATTTCGTAGTATTTGTATGTCGGTGCGGGTTTTGTATATTCTATTCGTTAATAAATGTTGTGTTATTGTGCGAAAGGCCGAGATGTGCCCCTTCTAGCTTACACGCTGATATATTTATCGTATGCTTGGGACGACCAAGTTTAATAATGTTCGTCGCTGGTATGCCGTGTATTGGTAGGTCAGTCGCACTGCCGATACGGAAGATGTGAAACTTAAAGCTTTGGGTTCTGTGGCCGTCTGTCGTTAGACATCGGTAACCTGTTACCTAGTGACTGGAAAGCAGTTGCTGTGACTAAAGGCTGATGTCCCCGTTGGCTAAAGTAGCAGGTACTCTAGCATAGCTGATATTGGGCATGCATGGCTCGTTAGTTGTGATGGCTACGCCTTTTCGCTCAAATTGATTCGACGAACCGCTAAGTGTGGTCGCTACCAGTTCGCTGATGCGGAAGAGGCTAGTGAGATTATTGCCTTAAAAAACTTTAGCTTTGAATTCTTTTTAGAAAACATAAGGCAATGCTGCGATGATTTCGGTCACTATTGATTTTGTGATGGGGCGCCTCGCATCCCGCGAATGTCCTCTAGATCTCACACACCCTTTGAGAAACCTATTGATCACAAACATAGAGTGCATGACCTGAAAACCGTAAAATTTGTGTATGTAATTTGAGCCCGCCACGTAAGTGTTTTCGGTGAGCAGTTATTTTCAAACAATTTACTTTTAACCATACTATATCATGTGCTGTTATCGGCATGCGTTGTCTCGAGTTATATTTAGTCAGGAAGGCTTGGAACGCGTTAAACGCTGTGGTGTATGTCCTGCGTGTGTTGTCTGCCAACAAACATCGTTAAAAAGTTGCGTCAGCTCTTTTTTGATGATTTCCCAAAGATGGGTCGGGGTGGGTCGGGTTTCCGCATCCGCTTCCGGTGCTTGCTGACGGAACCGCGCGATCTGGAATCGTAAAAAGGCATCACATATTGAGTTTTTTAACCATGTACGTCAGATACCTTAAGAAAATATTGAACTGGAGGCATTTTAATGTCAAAACTCGAAGAATATCCGTCACTTTATCTGACTTGGATAAAAATGAGTTTAGGATGTGGACAAAAATTCTGTTATCGCAATTAAATCTTATATTTTTGTTTCTGAGCCAATTCCACACCCACCACCCCCCAAATAAAAATAGCAACCATGATTGGGAAAATCTCTAAGACGGTGATAGTTTTGAGTAAGCTTCGCTTTCACATAATTCGGACCAGCGGGTGCATTTCCAGATGCCAAAGCCTAGTCCGTCCCCCAGCACTATAACCCTGCGTCGTCGTTTGTTTGCCAGAATTGTCGATTGAATATTATACCGCCGTTGAATTTTCTAAAGAAATTGAGGCACTATTCTAAGTCTAGCTTAACGGACCTTTTTAAACGGATGTGATGGAAGGGCTTGGTAAGAACGCATGCTGAGTTATTCAGTCTCCGGCAGAAGGAGCGCTCTAATGGTATGGCGCGGTAACAAAATTTGAGGTACTCGATCAGTCATTGCATTTCTTTCAGAGTAGTTGACTGTTTTGCCATGATATTTTGGGTACCTCCCACTATTTTTTCGATCCTTTCCTTAGTTACGAGTACTAGTATTTCCCTTGTGTTAAGTTCGAGACCTAGGAAATCTAAGATCTCAGTAGGGCCTTCGGTTTTTTCATCGGCCGAGGGGACGTCTAGTTCATGTATTAATTCTACGAACAACTATATTAGGGCGTTAGCCGAATTTGAGTCTTTGTCCCCACCTAGGAAATCATCTAGATAAAGTTTAACATTCTTAAGACTGATTTGAATTTTACCCAAAATGCCAGGGAAGTTGAAAAATGCTCAAGAGTCGCACAGCTGATTGATGCACCAGAAGGAAGGGTTTTGTCAATGAAATACCGGTCATTGAATTTATAGCCGAGGATTTCGAAGTCCTCGTGTCGGATCGGTAGTAATTTAAATGCGTTTTTTGTCGAATTTAAACATCTTACAAATCCTGCCCAAAATTTGTATAATTTTAACAGCCTCGTCGAAACTTGTATATTGAACGGATGCGTTATTTGATCAATGTGATAGTTTACTGTGCAGCCGACAGGGTAAAATAGGTGGTGTATCATTCTAAACTCGTTCGGCTCTTTCGTATCATTTCTATGGGTGAAACTACAAATTTCCAGGCTTAAGCCCTGGTATTGCAGACAAAATCCGTGTTTAACCCCGTTTTTTAAGAAATTTGCCTCCTGTTTGTCATAGCAAGATAAGTCAAATCGATTGGTAAAAGCGCGATGCCCCAAATATTTAGGTAAGAAATGACGTGGGTTTGCTCCACTAATGTCATTGAATGAGATGGGTTGGCGCCCGCCAATAGGCTGCCGAGGGTTATTTAACTGTTGCGACGTAGTATATGACTGGACGCGCGTTTGTACGCGGTTATATAATGTGAATACCGAAGCTGAGTAAACTTGGCTGCAGGAAGAGCAAATGTGCCGAAACCTACAATAAGGCCACGTGCAGTTATCCATATTGAAAACAATGGCATACCCTCGCCATTCTACTTGGCAAGGTTTCCCCTTGGGCCGAGAGCAGGCGTGGATGCCTAGTTATAATTTATTGTGGCGGAACCGTAGGAAAATGAAAACACATGACTATCAATCTCAGGTTCGATTCCCCGTCGCACCACTAAAAGATACAAATCTTCATCCCTGCGGGACATTATATGGGGGTCCCGTGTGACAGTGTTATACACTGGTGCATGTTAATAATCAAGGGTAACTCTAACCATTACATTCTGCCTATGCAATATGTTCCAGAAGCATTAAATGACTTACAATATATTTAAGCGCTTGCCGAACGGGCAATATAGTTAAGTATTAAAGAGTTAACACACACATACAACGGATTAGCATTTAAAATGTACATGGTAACTAACCTTGGAGGATATCTAGATCGGTTGTGAAAGGGAAGGATGTAAAGCAGCACCATAGTTTAGACACTTCGTATGTCACATCACTTAAGATTGCATTTCCTGTTTTATGAAAGTTATGTTGTTTGTCATTTTATTTGCTTGGAGCTTTAAGGTACATCTTTTAATTGACAGCAATTTTGCCGCACCAACAGATACCCTTGTCCAGGTTTATATTAGATCAGGCATTGGAAAGATTGCAACACTTGAAATGAGTATTCTAATTAAATAATAAGGCTTTATGGAGCTGTTTCAAATTCCCAACATTTCACTATAAGTATAACGAGATGATTGTATAGTGTATCTGTGTATGTGTTGTGACAGTTTATGCCCTAAGATGTAGGTAAGACCTAAACATTGTGCATCTTAACTGAGTATTCGGTACAATGTTGGTACTGGGCCTGACCCGGTACTTTCCGGATTATTATGAAAAACGATACATACACACTTTTAAAATAGAAAAAAAAGTTTAACTAATAATGCAACATAGTATATTTCAATATATAAAGGAAAACACTGATTAGTTATATTAATATATCAGTGATTTCTTTAGAAATTTAGAAAGAAACAGCAGTGAGTATTTAAGATGGTTACGCAGACGGGTCAGTCTCTTGAATGGTCTCGAGTTTTACTTCGTAAATTACCTGAGGTCGGGGTGCATAGAAATGTACTTTGTAGAGTATGGGGGCAACATTTCAGTAAGGATGTTCTGGTTCAAGTGCGTTTTATTTAAAACATTATTTCAGAACAGAAATGTGCTCTGTTACCGTGCGTATACATAATATTAAACATTACGTCATAAATGCTAAGAAAGGCAACATATTTCTTCAAATAAAAAGTTAAACTAATTATAACTTTTCTTTTTCTTCCCCATTCTAATTGAAACAAAGGGCAAAAGGTATTTTCAAAACTTTACTTTAAAGTATATTATATTGTTTTTTTGTTGTAGCATTTATCACATACTCTATCTAGTCTTATAAACACAATGTGTTAGCTTTAAATTGCTAATTGACAAAACAAATAAGTTTTTGTAAAACATAAATACCAAAACCTTATAACTTATTAAAGTTAGGTTTATAATACTCACTTTAGATATCATAAGCACTCGTTATCATAAATGTCAAATAAAACGAGATAAGAATGGGATCTTTGTGCACTTAACTTAGTTTTCAAAAGTAAATCACCGTCCATGTGTTCTTTAAAACGAAAACAACATTTATAAAGTGGATCAATTTAATATTATAATAAGTTGATTTGTTGCACCGTACGCAAATACACATTCATATAATAGGGTTACAATCACAAATTATAAGACTTGTCTTGTTTCTATTAGGAAAACAAACTCAAAAAGCCAAGCAGATGTATTTAAATGTATAACCGTCATAAGGTTTGAATTATGAATTCATTGCAATTCACCACGGGACTAGTTATTTTCAATTATTTTAAGATTGGCTTCCCTTGTTGGTTGTCGTTTATTTGTTGTCGTTTGTACTGCAATAATGGGCTTCGGATGGGGATTTGTTTAATTAAATGTATACCTGTTTCCGAAGCACAATTATAAGGAATAATAATGCAAAATGATAAAAATAATGATGTGAATTTATAACAATGGTTTCTAGTAAAAACAAACATCATCAAAAATACAATAAGTAAGCGCAAGTAAATGTTTAAAACCGTAGATGTGGACCAATTTGTATCTGATAACATTAAGCGAAACACATCGTACAGAACAGACATAAACAATATTTTATTAAATTTGTATAAAAAGGGGATTACAGATATATTCACTTGCTTCCACCAACTGAGCTAAATAAATACTTGTGTCAGTTTCTCGTATCTATCCAAAAGGAGTGGACTATGACATAAAAAACCCTTAGAAGTTTTGTGAGCTCATTTAAAATCCATCTCAGATGTAAAAACTTAAAAATGGCTGTCATACAAAATGTAAAATTTCCTCAAGTGAAAACGTCTAACAAAGCACATAGAAAAAAATGAATATTATGAGCAAAGGCGTCACACCACAAGAAGAGTATCTAGAACTGCACCGGCAAAGATATTGTTCAATTCTGAACATATTGTAAATGAGATGTTGTTATTTACCACAGAAGTGGATTATTATATCGTTAAATGCAGCACATCCTTTCAACATTTGTGGATGGAGTAAGTGTAACTGTATATTTTCTGGCCGATTTTCATTGCTATTCATTATAATACAGACTATCTGGGCAAGTGAGTGTTAAGGTCGGTTGTAGGCGGATTATTGATTCGATAAATGAGTACTTTTTGTGTTTTCCTCTTGCAGTTCAGAAACAGAAAATCGTTTTTGCGGGCAACACCAGTCGTCACTATTTCAAACATAAACCTTAATCAACAAAAAGGTGAACAGCAATAATACTGATAATAATGATTATAATTCTATATAAAATAAAAATGATAATAACGATGATAGGATTTATTCGTAAAATAAAGTAAAAGCTGTAATACATTATGAGCCGCTACTAATAGAGTTCGATGTGTTTATGTAAACGTAATTGAATCGTATTTCAGTATGGCAGATCATAAGTGTAATAAACCAGGAAATGATCATTGGAATTGTCAATGTCGAGCAATTCAGGATGGGATACAGATACAGAGAGCCTGTCATATTTGTTCAGCTTGAAAACCGCTGACAGGAAACTTGTAAAATAACCAGCATTTTTTTCAATTGATTTCTCGGTTTGCATCAGAACACCAGTCGTTCCATATTTGTGTGAAAGGACATCAACATGATGAATAAAAGTCGTGTCTCTGGTTTCATTCATTGGCGTGTGTGTTTCCTTTCGAGGCTGTATATTTAGCTGCGAAGAAACGATGTAGAAGCCAGCCTGCCGGACAAATATTTCGCCTTCGAGTTCCAAGTGGATGCAGTTATTTGAGTATATGGTTCGACCGTTTTTATTCCACATGACCTTGTTGTGACCTTGAATCAAATGAGATTAAAAATAATATCAGATATATATATACACATCTCAAACGATAAGATATATATAATGTAACATTTTATTACCATCTACAATGTCACTTGGTTTGAACTCCACAATTCCAACCACTTTAGCAATGGGCTGCTTGTCGTGTGTTTTTCTTTCACAGGTAGCATACTCTTCTGCTATGTCAATGAGGCCTGTATTGTGTAGCAGTTAAAACATTTAAGATATGCATTTGATGGAGATGAGAAATGTTCATACACTTATATTGTACTTGATTAGAGATGAAATCACTGTTTCTGGCAATGCGTTTGCAAATAATCGCATTCTTTGACAGAAAAAAAACAACTTAACATTTACTTACTTCGTCCGGAACTGCCGTAGTGATACTGAGCTGCCATTTCCTTCAGAGTTATAGAAGGTTTAAATCTTAATAATGCAAAAAATACATTTATGTCTGCAATTACGATTAAATAACATAATAAAATTACTATCCATCTTAAATAAAATTATATTTTTAAGTTTAAAAAAGATAAAATATTGACACATTATACAAAGTCGAAATATCTAGTTATAGCAAAACCTATCTTGTTGCATAGACAATAATATCATTTGATTTCTATGAAAGCATTTGATTTGCTTAACTAAACAATGCACTTAAAATACCATTTGAAACAATAATTGAAAGATGTTTTCGGCTGGTCCACAACACATCCCATTAGCTTTCTGTCCAGGCGTAAGAGTAAGCGTATCAGCAGGTTCTAGTCCTAGGTTTGTGTTAGCATTGGACTTCATTTTGTCGCAATGAATGCATGATAAGCTTTCTTGAGGCATTGCTGAAGATGGTCTTAAAGAAGCCAATACTATTATCTGAACGAGGAAAACCAACGAAAGAATGGCGGTTGTACGTATACAAATAACAGCTGTTCCTTTTAAATGAATATAACTGCATTTGCTGGACCCCTGAAAAAGTAACACATTGTAAACATCACACTCCATAAACCCTAGCTCAATCGATGTGTTCTATTTTTTTTGTTTTCCATTGCAACTTGACGAATTATAGAAGTACAATACAACTATAATAGTTTTCGTACTAATGTATCATATTAATTACTTTTAACCATCTACCTTTTTCAACTAGTGGCTAAAGTTAACTTTTCAGATAATTTGTATTAGTTTAAAAAAATACAACACTTCAACAATAGTTTATACAATAACGTACCCATTTTTTTCCAGCGGGCTGGGGACCATCAGACATCATTTCCAGGGTACAGAAACGGCGTTTGCGGTTGGTGTCAAGCTTGTTGTGAATGCGCTACGATGTGAATAAACCCAAAGCTGATATCAGGCAGTATGAGTGTCCTCTGTTTTCGTTTCGGACTTGACAAGCAGCGTATAGCTAATAACATATTCAAGATAAAGTTCTTAATAAATGATCAATTAAAGATTCGTCATGATATTTGATATGTTTTGTACCGGAACATCCTTAACATGAACAGTGAAGGTTTGGCTCGAAATTGTTCGCTATGCTGGGTTTACCTTTTATTGCTCTTTATGATTGCATAACATGTCCGTTTTGGTTGTTTTTGGAAGTGTAAATGAGCAAAAACCAGGCGTTTACGGTAGAACATTACATATGCCCTAAAATGGCTAAATGTTTTCTTAACAGATGTTTCAATGTATATCGGATTTGGGACTAAGTATAATTCTGGACTGTTAAGAAATATTTGATTTATTCAAACACCGACTAAAAATACAACAAGGTATGCGTTTGAGCCGGCGTATCAAGAGACGCTGTCACAGTGGGTAAAACTACAGAAAACACCTTCATTGACCCCATTGAAAACAAAATAAGTGTGTTTGCAAATGGTTAAAGGCCTAGTTAAAGCCATCTTCAAGTGACCCCCAGCCATCATTGATTGACATCATTGGTTAAAAATATGAGAGACAGTTTTGTTTTAATTAATATCGAGGATACAAAGGACGAAGTCTGTGAAAATATTTCGTGTAAATAAATATCAGAAAAGTTTCATATCACTTGTAAAATTCAGTTTGAGCGAGTACTCAGCTTTGTACGTCGTCCGATAGGTTTTTACAAGGACAGGTGCCCAAACCTGGGTATTTACTGAATAAATTCCAAATTTGGTATCCTTTTAAAAAAATCTGAGGAAAGCAAGACCAGACGCAACCAACAATACCCGATCCGTCGACAAGCCAAACACTACAAGATTAAAGCATACTGGTCAGGGATAGGATTTACGTCCATGGTGTGGTGGTCAGGCCTTAGACCCAGCCAACGTTGTAATTTAAATGCATCACATGGCAATATATTTTTTGTTAATAACACATGGAAATTAAAATTTAAATCTTATCTCCGGGCCTTGTTTCGGAACGAAGCATATTAATCATAGTTATTTTGGGCTATAAACGTTAAGGCCGAAATATTCCGTATTTCAGAATAAGATATATCTTATTAAGAATAAAACACATGTTCTCAAACGTTTCAGAATGGATGGAGTGAGCGTATTTATCGAGCTCTCCTTAATCATAACGATTTCACTTCAAATCATTTAACCGACTTAGAGCAGAACCTCATTGACTGATACGTTGTCAACGCAAAACATTGCAAGACGAGTGTGTACCTTCAAACACCGGCGAATTTCTTAATGAAAAAAACTAGTACTTATTGATTGATTTTGGGCAAATTCATAAGCTGAAAATGAAGGGTTCTTTTGTTTTATTTATTTACCCCCCCCCCCCCACATCATAAATGTTAAGATATTGACAAATACTTAAAGTTTAAAACGTTTTGGATCGAGAGAGGCAAGCCAACTTAGGCAAAACTCATATTTGAAAATATATTCAAATTTAATTCCTTTCGGGGCTTACGAAATGCTTTTGAAACAGCAATTCACAATGAAATACATGCTGTAGGATTGGAGCGAACATTAAACATGGAGGTATGTTCATGAAAATATGAATGGTTAATAACAATATATTAATCATGTAGCATACTAATCAAATCATGAACGAAGGATGTGATGCATATAAAGCTCAATTCTGATTAGCACCAATAATTCGCTCAGTGGATCGATTTACTCCCATGAATTCCTATTCTTTATTCATGTCTATTGGACTATTTTATCATACATGTTGAAGTATGAGTCATGATAAAATAAACCGCTAAACGTTATAACAATACTTGCAATAATGATTCTTTAACATGTTTTTAAATGATCTACTGTTGATGGTAGAACTATATGCAACAGCTCCTTTCCATAAATTCTAGTTGGTATCGAAGGAAATTCAGAAGTAAATTTCAAAATTATACTAAAATTCGACTGAGATCAAATAATGTGTTCTAAACCGTTTATACGAAACAAAACGGTCCAAATCTCACTTGAGTTAATTTCTCATTATTTGCAATATGGGTTTATAAAAGAATGTACTATAACGAAACAATTTTAGTGACAAAAATATAGAGGCGTAAGTATAAACAATTGCTCACACTCTCAACGAGAGATACACTCGAAAAAATGCACTGCCAACGTATTTCGATGTTCGAAATGAAATCTATTTCTCAAAGCTACAATATGTGTTCTTTATATCAAACTGAAAAGGTTATTAAAATGGGTAAACGCGATGTGAAGCATAAACGTCACCGTTGTAATATGATAAAAAAATATAAACATATTTACCTTTGAAGGTTTCTAGTCCCGATTTATTTATCATGTAACTAGTCACAGCGTTATTACCTCCATCACAGTGCCATACTTCTCTGTTCCGTTGGCAGATCTTATATCTGGGATATCATATTCGATAATGAATAAAGTTCAGGATCAGATTAGTATTGGTGTACAATACGATGATTCAAAGAACAGTAATGATATTCAACGAAAAATACAATCAACATCATTGTTTTAAGAAAAAGCCGGATTACATGAATATTGCAGAGCCGAGTTTAAACGTCACTGGGAACATTTCAATGATATTATAAACATAATATACACTTTTCTGTTTGCAATATAAGGATGTGAACCTATAAATTATATCGCATGATTCAGTTCAGGACATGACAGTTTAAGGTTGCGGGGTATTAAAGAAATGGATAGAAGTGTATTTGCATTATAAGATACAAAATACTTCGACCTGACTTGAAAGATAAATAGGCCACGAGTGCTGTGCTTAAGTTGACAACTTAGATATGACGAACGTTTTTAAGCAAAAAAAACCATATTGAATTCATCTTACCTGATCTTCCTACGTCTTGCATTTCTAAATTGAAATAATCGCTCAATATAAATATTAACTTTAACCACCTGTGCAGGATATATTTGGCTAAATCATGAATTCCTACACTTATTACAGGCCCTTGTGAAAAAAATGAGAAAACATTTAAAAAAAAAGTTTAGATGTATTAAAAATGATTCGATGCCTTCGATAATAACAATAATGTATGTAAGTAATCGAAGGTTGTTCTATTTAAGACGATTAGAGATTGCATTGAAAGCAAAATAGTATTTATGAAATGTATCACGTTACAAAAGTAAAAAGCTTTCTTGCATCATTTTTTGAAGATCTTAATTGAATTATCAAAGTGTAAAACACAAAATAACGTTCAAAGAGGCAAGTGTAATTAGCCCCAACTCAAAACATCAAATTTATAACATATTTCATTTAAATTCCGTGCGTTTAAGAGGGTGTCAAACTGCTTTTAAAAGAGCACTTCGCAGCTTTAACATAGTAAGTCGTTTATTTGAAATTGAACATGTTGTCAATGTATTAAACCCTTTTCCCGCACTCTTAAATGCACTCTTGATATAAATACTTCGAACTCAGAAGCTATGTCCAAGTTTGAACCTAAGGATATTTACATAAAAACAAAACAAAACTGCTGGTAAAGGATACACAGTGAATTTAATTATTGTTATTGAATTATAAGTGCAAAAGCCATCTTGTCATCAGACTTTAACTGGACGCCGATGCTGACACCGACGCCGTCGCTTTGACGAGTAGTATAGCCTCCCTCCTTTAACATGACAACAAACATAACGTGATATGCCCTGTCAGTAAGGGAAACTGCATAAATTAAATGTAAGTTATTACTACAAATGCAAATATTGAGCACGTGTTGGTACACGGATCAGTAAATATATGAAAGGTTAATCACATTATATAAGTAATGTAAACAAAAAAACAAATCATTAACGAAGGTTGTAATGCAAATAAATCTAATTTCTGATTACATCAATATTTAAAGCTCAATGGATCAATTTTACTTTAATATGTTTCATATTCTTTATATGGTAGCAGACATGTTATAGCAATTAACATAAATCAGGATAGCATTTACCCTAAAAAATAATAATAAAACGTGCAGAAATGCCACGATTTTATTTTACCTTATGATAATTATAGAACTAAATGAAATGTCCCTATTCAATATATACTTGTTGGGAGCTAAGAGAAACTATAAGTGAATTTCAAAACTCTTCCGAAAATCGGCTAAGAACGGATACCGAAACCTCGTTCATACAAAAATACCGTTCAAATCTTATTTGTCATCTTTGTAATATTTTGTTAATAACACAATGTACAGTAAAGAGACAAGTCCAGTAGCCAAACGATAGAGGCATACGGATAAACATTAATCACACTCTCAAAGAGATATACAGTCGACAAAAACGCACTGCCAACATATTTTGTTGTTCTTGATGAAATTTATTTTTCAAAGCTACAGTATGTGTTATTACAAACAATAGACTGAAAATGTTTTTGAAATATACGAAAGCAATGCAGAGTATACCGTGGTAATATCACAAGAAGTTTTTAAACATAATTAGCCTTAAAGGTTTGTCCCGATTGTTTTTTGTTTCTAAACTCAGCGTTATTTCTTCCATCACATGGCCTTACTTTTCTGTCTTGCCGGACAAAATATGGACGGTAAATTTAATTATTATCTCTAGGAAATCAATTCAAGCATAGCACTTGGTCAATAATTATCTTCTCTATAAGCGTTTAATATCGATGATTCAACCACCTGATAAACAAAATAAATTATTCAGCTAAACAGAAAAATGTGGTTTTAAAAGACAATTTTTTACGCGAAAATCACATCATCACATTTGATTTGATATCTGATTTACATTACGTCTATACCTGTTTTATGTACTCATTAAAATGGTCGCTCTTTATTCAAATTCAATTTAAACATAACGTTTTAATGGCGAACATGTTTGCGCTGAGTCATGAATTCGTACATTTATAAGGCCCATTGCTAAAATTAAACATGAAGAACAATATTTTACTTCACTTAAAAATGCAGACGATGAGATATTACATTCAAAATGAGACTTTTGTTTAAATATATTACGCTTCACACGTTAATAAAAGAAAAAGTAAGATAAAATGAAGTATCTTATTATTGACTTAGAATGGGCGAAGTGAGCGAAGTGACAGAGCCTTGTATCATGAAAATGTTGCCTTGGGTCACCTAGATGACGTAGAACACAATCTCGTATGCTTTCGCATTGTGAACGTGAAACCCGATGCAGATAGTGTGAATCGGACCAGTGGCAGTCGGCGAACCTTTGAACACCCGTTAAAATCATTAATGATTTAACCTAGTACTTAATGAATCAGCCTCCTTATATCCGAAGCAATATTATGTATTACACATTTCTGTTCCTTTCGTATTGAGTAGCCACTAATTTGCAATCACAGTGTTATAACAGAGATGTATTCTTTACACGGGCAATTAAACTTTAACATTTATTGATGCATAGTATAAAGATTTATACATTCTGATAGAAGCACAGGCTACGTCAAGTTTTAGCTGTCTCTGATAAATTGAGACTGTTCATTTACAACAATGACATGTACACCACTGTCAACAGTCCCTAGCACATGCATTAGTTTATTGCAAACGTGTATGCCAAGATATGGACATGACGAGTAGCAGTGATTCGTACAACACACACTCGTATAGGCCATGATTTTTCATCAATGTGGACTATTCGATATGATAATAATAACAAAGCTAGATATTATTGTCGAAACGAATTAAAAGGAATGTCGGCAACGTATTATTATATCCAATCTGACACAATCTCTATTCTATGAAGAAAAAAACAACAGTACTTGTCAGAAAGACTCTTTTGCCGCTGTAAAGATGTTGGAATACACTGACATCTCAACAAAATATATGCGTTAATACAACAACAAATATTAGGTGATTTCAAATCAGTAGAGGTTTCTTGTCTTTTGTCTGAATTATTGTGTTTCTTCCTTCTGGCTAAGCCCATTGCTCCTGACCTTGGGTAAATAGCTAGGTAAATTTGAAAAATAGCAACTATAACAGTTATAAAAATATGTAGGCTGTATTGGAATAAATAATTAATATTTGGTTAGTCAACCCTATTTTGTATACTATTCTATCCATATGTATAGACAGGATGTACCCAAAATATTGTTGACTGATTAAATTGATTTTTTTTAACAAACCCGCTTGTGTGTGCTTTAGTCATTTATTAATTATTTTCAATTACATATCGTCGTTTTTAGTATTGAATTGAACTATGAATATAAAACAAAACTACGGCTGATGTGAACGGGTTTAAAGTGGGTTACATGTTGACAATACTGTATACTAACCTCTTGGCTACAGATGATAACTGAATACTACATGCTTCGTACTTGCATTAAATACGTCATCAAAAAAGTATCTGGGAATGCACGAAGAGCCGTAGGAAACGAATTTTAATCATGCATAAAGGTCAGGATCAGATTAGTATTGGTGGACAATACAACGATTTAAGGAACAGTTATGATATATACCAGATACTCAACGAGAAATACAATCAACAGCCTTGTACGTTTTTCCTTGTTTTAAGAAAAATGCCGGATTACATGGATATTGCAGAGCCGAGTTTAAACGCCATTTGGAACATTTCAATGATATTTCAAACATAAAACACACTTTTCTGTTTGCAATACAATGATGTTAACTTATAAATTATTTATTATGATTCAGTCCAGGACATGACTGTTTTAGGTTGCGGGGAATTAATGAGATGAATAGAAGTGGTTTTAATTATTATACAAAATTCTTCGACCTAATGCAACATAAATAGGCCTCGAGTGCTGACAAGTTGACAAGTTAGATATGACAGCAATTGGAAAACAAAACAATCATTAAACATATTTATATTTCATCGTTTTATCTAATTTTCCTACGTCCTGCGTGCTTAAATTGAAATATTTTCATGTGAAGGATTCTAGATGGCTTAGTCATGAATGCCTACACTTAATATAGGCCCTTGTGAAAAACAATGAACATAATTAAGTGCGAAAATGTCGTGGTATTAGAAATACTTTAATGCCAACAAGAATAATATTCATGTATGTAAGTTGCTACATTTCAGACAATGATATATTTCATTCAAATAATAAGAAAAATATTTTGAATTGAACCGAGTTATAGAAATTTATTTAAAAGAGATGAAGTATTTATTCATCACTATCTTGAAGATCAAAATTGGTTATCAATGTTATTAAACAGGCAAGTATTATAAGCCACATCTCGAATCAATACATTTATCGTTCGTTTCTTTTTAATTCCGTGCCGTGAAGTGTATTGTCGTTTTGCATTTAAAATAGCAATTCTGAGTTTAAGCATAATATATATTTTAAAGTCCTAAACCAGATAAAGAGATAACATTTAAACTTCAACGTGTTGTCAAAGCATATACCCTTTTCAAGGGGCGTAGCTTGAAGACAATACATGTGTAGGCCTCTTTCTTCGGGGGTTTCACCCCCCCCCGATTTTTATTTTAGCTAGGTTGTCGTAGGTGTGTTTTTGCGTATATTTCGTGTTGTGGTCAAACCATTATTGAGAACAAAAATATCACTGTGTTTTACCTTAAATTTAATGTGTATGCACCTTAGGTAAAGAAGACAGGTCACAGAAATATAACATTGATATTTTTGTTAAAGAAATTCCACTCAATACGTTTTAAATAACGAATGTTGATGTCAAAATCAAAGCAAAATATATATGTATGCACAAACAATGTCATATATATCATGTCGCTTTCTACAACACACTTGGCTTTTAGGGATCATTAAATGAACTCTTTATTCATCGAAACACATTAATGGCGCGGTCAACGACTGTAATCGAGCTCTTGTGGCTATGGATTAGGGCCAAGGTGGACAACCTGTCTCTTTTTCATAGTCTTTCGCGGGAAGTTTTTTATTCGTTTCATTCCACTCAACCATTTTTCACAAGAGGCTGATGTAGGTGGCATGATAAGAAGAACCTCGAATATTGTAAATGTGCTAAGAGACAAGTCCTTGTTGGTCAGCTTGTGGGTCTCCTGTAGTCTAGATAGACTTGCGGTTATGATGCTCCATCACATCATCCTTCTTGTAATGTCTGTTTTAAAAGTGTCAAATGTTTCTTTGAAATCAGGGGCATACGTAGAATTAATGGATGACAGCATCTTGTCCTGCAGAATGTCCTGTTTTGAAGGCAACTATTAAATGTTGTGTACTGTATCTGCCTTCATTTCTCAGGGTACGGTTTCCATCTCGTTTACTTAGACAAACACATTAGGCTACTATGTAGTAGTCAGATGGTGTTTGCACATCAGGATTTGCCTTGTTTTGTTGTTGACTAACTTATCAAGGCATTGGTGGTTGAATGTCGGAGCCTGAGCTAAAATGTACAGTCCATTTCACAAATCAGTAAAAACACGATTTGACCATGACGTTTGTTTCTTTAACAGCGTAAAGTAGATCATTGTCTTCCTTCTGAAGTACATTTGTCAGCTTAAGAGTAGTACGCAAAATATGTTGCGCCATGACAAGTGACACTATGAACTCAAAAGCGCGGTATAGCGGCCAATTAATGGCCGACCTCTCGTCTCTGTCCTCAAAAAGTGGTTTAAGTGAGGGGACCCCTACGGAGTATGCATTTCGGAACGTTTCGAATGCGTCTGCATGACTGGACTTTCGTGTATCACATAAAATGCGTAGTTTAGTGCGCCGGGTCTAAATGTCTCTTTCGTTGCGACATCTCTGGAAATCTAGTACTGGCTCGCTGATAGACGTTTGGCTTAATAATCGAACCTGAATCCAATGTCATGAACTGTTGCCATCATTATTCGGACAATGGAATGTTCCATGGAATATAACATGGCATGTTTATAAACCAATGTTAGATGTATGTAGTGCAATGCACATAATTTGCTTGCGACAAACGTAAGGTTTTTATGTAGTAGATGGTGTTTGCACCTCAGGATTTGTTTGCACGTTCACACACGAGAACCTAGAGCAGACGATATGTTCTAGACATGTTTTCGGCACCGTCGTAACATTTAGCTCTGATCTTAAAGATTTCAAGGTTGGCTTCCTGCAAAACATGTATTATAAACATTGTAGCCCCTTTAAAACAAATGCAATCAATGAACCCCAGAAAATCTTCTCTCACGTTGCAACTCTCATCGACGAAACGTACACACATACAGTTGGTCTTTGGTAGACGTGTCGGTTGCTTTATCAACCATTATCATGACCAAGAAGGCATTCATAGGACAATTTGTAATCGTTTTGTTGGCGGACAGAGTTACAAATCAGATCTTTCTTGATTTCATGAAAAGTGTATTTAACGTTAGCAAATGTTCAGAAAAAAATGATATCATTTTTCGCAAAAGCTTCGAAAAAAATGCTTTTTACTTCCAGATGGAAACGCAATGCACAAAGTACAACGATTTCAATGATTCTTGACAAGATATGCCGTTTGTTCTTCACTGAATTCTTCGTAATTTCAGAGAGCGTTCTGTTTATTGACTCACTTTTCACGGACTGGATATGCTTATACCACTCGGCACGAGCAGACGCGTCGAGATGGTACGATTCATTGGCAAGTCGTTTTAAGAGTATTGGAACGTTCTTCCAATATAACATCCCGGCTGAAAGTGTTTTCTTCCTCCCGTATAAATCTACCTACAAACAACAGTTAACACAGTACACCGCGTCTCTATGGTCGAGTACCTTAACCAAGGTATGTCTAGCAGCCATTTTCAGCTTATCTGTCGCTATTTTCCTTGGTTATAATCGCCTTGAACGATAAAATTGTTAACATTCTAAATATGCGATGTATCATTCAATAGTTAACGAATTGATTGCTATAAATTATAAAAATGTACGGTAGTGGACTTGAATCACGGGCTCCAGCTTACGACACCATTACTGATCCACTGAACCATCATCACAGGCGTTTCGCAATCTAGTTTTTATTCTTTATCAATATTACCCTAGCTCTGTAAATCTAACTGAGCTTTGAACTGCATCTCCTCGAAATGTTATTGTACAATGTAGATATATGTTATATCATTCAACAAGAACGTTTTTCTATGACATACGAGCACATCAAATAATTATTGATCTATCTATAAACACGTTATCTAACCGAGATGGAAACTGATACTGGAGGCATAATTGCCATGTTCCTTCTAGCAGATGTTGCATGGTATCTCCATATATTCAAGTTTGTGAGACATCCAAAATCAGGACACGCCTATAAGCCACTCCAAATACTAAAGTGTCTCAAGCATTAATGTCGTATAATAGATGTATTTTTGAGCAATGATATATTTGAAATACACGGTTTGCGATAAATTAACTATCAGAATATGTCCAGTAACAAAAAAACAAAAAGTGGCAGTGGCCGATAATAAGGATCAGGCAGCAAATCGGAAACAAAACTACTTTTTCTAGCCGTCAAAAACAAGCTTCAGACAAAACTGTTAAGCACGTGTATGAAACACGCTCGTGATTTTTGACACATTTCAGGAAATATACTCTTAAATATTGAAATATATTCAATATTTGCCTTAAACTAGGATGCGGATATAGTCACTGAGTGTTACCTAAAGTGAGCATATAAGTACGCACTTTTTCACAAATGAGCTGATAAGTACATGCATATACACTCGTTTAAATGTTCATTGTTTCACTACGACATAATATTAACAAACAAAATAAAAAAAATGCGGAGACTTTATCGTTTTTTTTTTCGTTTACAATACAAAGGTTAGTTTGAATGCTTTCTAAACGGAAGAATGATAAGTAAATCAAGTAGCCAAACATTTATAGTTTGAGAAGCCTTATATACCTTAAAAGAGTAACAAAACAACGTCACAAACCAACAAAAACAGCCTACACAAACATTAATCTGTCATTAAAAATACATGTTGTGATTTCACCAACGATCGACTGAACATGGAAACAGGATTCCACATTGTTGTTTGAAATAGTTTCAGAGTACTCATCAATCTATATAAAAAAAAAACAACAATTGACACATTGAGCAACTTACTATCGACAAGTTTGAATGAGCCTAATACGAATTGAGGAAAAGTTAAATTTAAAATAATATATATACAATGTGGAATAAGGCTATACTTTTATGTTTAAATGTGAGTTGTCTTAAAGTGTTGTGACTCGTTACTGCGTTAAGCTTTAGGCTTTTCCCCGCAATTTCTACTCTTTAGTTTTATTCTTTTCTATTATCTTTCGAATGTTAGATAAACGTGGATTGAAAATATATAATATATATTTTCAATGTGTTTTGTTTATATATTGTCACTAGATATTGGTTGAAAGAAGTGATTTTCATTCAGATCTGTAATCCATTTCACCAACGGGATAAAACCAGCAGAACGGATAAGGCCGGCAATACTAATTTATGTCGGAAATTTCAATAGCAATTACAAGTTTCTTTTGTCTGGAAAAATATTATAATACTTAATATAACACCGCAACTGCTAAGCTCAGTAAATCAAGTTATAACGCAGCCGACAGTTAAACCAGTTTTATGAGCATTGAAACAAACAAGGCTTTTTAACTTATTACATATTTTTATCAAGGTAATAATAACCTTTGGCTTATTAAAAATGGTTGTTTGACGTCTCCTGGTTTAAAATACGTGATTTTGTAGACCATACAAAGCCTAAGCAACATCATGCAGTACACCTTCTATCCTGAAACAAACCATTTATTATTGAAGGAATATCTAACAAATCATTTATATACGTGTTGCTAACAGGTAGAAACTAATTGTCATGGGGTGGGAAAAAAAACGTTTAAGCTGTGTCATTTTATTGGTCAATTGTATTATCATCAATATTGTAAAATACTCTGCCAGCTACTTAGCGTGAATGGAGGATCAGTAGGATGACCAACGAAACGAAAGACACTGACATTTGAAATAGACTTTAATATTCCCGTTAGGAATATACATGTATACTGGTATATTGATTATATTATTGGACGAGGTACGTCTGGACTTGGATTTAATGATTGTCACATTATATCTGACACACAGTCAATTATAACAAGAATCAAACAAATTGAAAACACACCACTTACTGTGTATAGTGGACTGAGACTCGAATCTCAAAATGACAGAGACAGCGTTATGCTAAGCTCAATTATCAAAATTCCAAGTTAAGTTTTTAGTTCTAAAAGTGCTCAAGTTCAAAGCTCAAAGTTAAGTTCATCCAGCGGTTCTTATTCAGAATGTCCAGATGTACCACGTGACCCAAACTAGCCAATGGCGCCAACCAATCAGTGACTGACCGCATGGGGGCAACCAAACAGTGGCTGACCGCCCTGGAGGTCCAAGGGTGCGTTCATGGCAGGCAGCCATGACAGTTTGGGTAACGACCAAAATATAAACAAACAAACAAGCAAACAAACAAGTAAACAAACAACAAATGAAGTGGCTCTAACGACGGAAGACGAATGAGATGGTTATGAGTTAAATATTAATTATAGTTCAAACCATTGAGTACACATATTCTAAGGGATTACTATTATGATATAGAATAAACATATACTAGAGTTGGGATTTTACCTTATTTGCATATTGAAATAAACATTTCATCAACTAATGGATAATGAGGTAAGAACTATTACTTGAATCATGTATGTTCCATATTATTATTAAATATGTTATTAAGTGAAGGTCACATGTCTCTAAACGTGTCCAAGGTATCAACAGCGAAATTCTCGATATTTAATTCAACATGTACTGTTATGACAGGGCCATTACACAATATGTATATGCATACAATATGTAAAATAAATGAACGCCACATGATGAAATTAGTTAAGTTAATGTAAACAGATTGTTTGACCTTTAAGATACACTGTAATGCATTATGAAACTAAATTTCGTAAGACAATTATACATAAGTGTTTTATTGAAATTGAAGAAATGGTATATTTACAAATATTTGAATTAAAAATGAAGAATCGCAAATCAAATGACTCTACTTCAATTAATATCAATATTTTGAAACGATATCTGGATATTAAGATAAATAAAAAAGTATCATCTTAAACAGATTTATATTTAGAAATAGAAGCATGTGTTAACAGTAATTACAAGCAATTCATGTGAGATTATGTTCAGAGAAATAATATAATATGGTATGTTTTGAGTTTGATCTACATGTAGTTTTGGAAAGGGAGGTGCTGGAGATCGTATGGTTTTAGTGAGTCTTTGGCGGGGCTTATGGTGACACCTGATCGCGTGATCTATATAGGCCACGAAAAGAGCGGGGATAACGATGACATAGTCATCTTAACCTATACTTACTTTGACTTGGGCTGCTGTGGTGATACTGAACTGCCATTTCCTAAAGGGCCAAATAAGATACACCCTTATGAATAATCTAGTATATGTGTATTTGTTTAGGGTTAAACACGGGTCATATCTATATACTATTCATCCCTAATAAATTACCTACTAATTGTAACTTGAATTGAGCCTTAGTATTGACATTTTGTGTTTTTAAAAGTGCAAATGTCTAGCCCTTTGTATACATTGAAGCATGTTAGATGTTCGTGTGATTTTCAAAAAGCTTGTGACGAAACATTAACCACGCATTGAGTTTATAATTGCCTGTGACGACAATAAATGCGATCACTTTCACATCATATGTGTTGTCTTTAAATGCATCGTTTCTTTTACAGTGTAACTAAAATAGTTATTTATCAGTACCAAAATGAAATCCTTGTGTGCCATTTGCATTGGTTAAAAATAGTTGATATTCTTAGCAAAAGAATGCACTTCATGAGTTACCATTTGAAACATCATCTGAATTATGCTTTCGGCAGGTCCACAACACATCCCATCGTCTCTTTGTTTGATAACAGAACGACCAGCAGGTTGTGGGCTTGGGTTTGTGTTAGCACTGAACTTCATTTTGTCGCAGGGAATGCATGCTAAGCTTTCTTGGGGTTTAAAAGATGTTCTTACAACAGCCAATGCTATTATCAGGACTAGGAACGCAAGAGTTAAAATGGCGTTTGCTATAATGCAAATTACAGCGACTTGTTTTGAAAGAATGCGATTGCATCTACCGGACCCCCGAAAAGAAACACAGGCTGTAAGCAACACATTGCACACACCTGAATTCAGTCGATGTGTTCCATTGTTTGTTTCGAAATACATCTTTACGCGTCATGGAAGTTCAATACATTAACTATGATTACTTAACCATCAGATTTGTCTACTTTTGCCTCAAGTATATTTTCTTGATAATTTGTATCAGTATAAAAAAACACACAATATATTAACTATATATTATTAAACGTACCCTCTTCTTTTTTGTGGGCTTTGGACCTTCAGACATCATGCCCTGAGTACAGTAAAGGTTTCCCCTGCTTTGTGTGTATGCACCACTTTGTAAATGAACTTAATGCTGATGTCTGGCAGGATTAGAGAACACTGTGTTAACCTGCGCATGGAGTAAAAACAAGTCTGATCCGACAATCATTTAAGCTAATAGCATATCAAATATATGGGTTTTCTGTAATTGTTCAAAGGTAGATTCATATGTGTTAATTAGAATCCTTGTGAATGCCGTTCTTTTAGCGTTTAAATTATTAACATGATTTGATATGTTATTTGATTTTGGAAAAATCTAATCGTTAACATGGCGTGTGTTGCATTTGCCGTTTCTGTGTACCAATAGCGATGTAGAGTTCAATCATAAACAAAATGTTTGATTAGGTAAGCCACCGATGAAAATACAAAAATATATAAGTTTGTGCCAGCGTTTCAACGCTGTCAATATCCCTGAGACTGATCTCTAAGAACATATAAGGTAAATATCATATAATTTAGCTGACAGTTTATTGCATCAAGCGTTCGCTTTAAATTATTCACTTCTTAGCTCACCCAAGTACGCATGGGCTACAAATACGATACATTCTTTTTTTCAGCTGATTACGCAGAACCTGATCTTATATGGCACAAGCAAATATCACATTCACATGTCATGATCGAAAGACAAATAAAAAATATGTGACAGTGTACAGCCAAAAGTTTAGCAGAAAGCAGACTTCCTTACATAATACATTTTTATTTCGACGGATGAGCCATTTTCTTTCTAAAACGAGGCAACTATGCAATGTTGTGGAATGTTTGGATAATATGTGACAAGTCTTGAAACGGTCTCTAACCTAATCAAATGATCTGGTCATCTACCACGATTTCTTCAAATAAGCGGTTCAGAGTTCAGAAAAATAGTTAGCATCATCTAAATTGTAAATTGACGATCTTATGCTCTAAAAATGTATCTCAAATGGGCTAATGCGGTAAAGGTTGTACTGGTTGATTGTGCCAAGTGAGTTTGAGTACAAAAACATAAACCGTTATGTTGTTAAACTACGGTGAATCATATCTTCTAGCATCTCTCAGATGTCCCTTATCGCATTTTCATGACTATAAGTCCAAATAAACACGTAACGAGCGTGTGTGTTTCCGTGTACATTTATAAAAACAATGCCGGCTGGAAAAAAGTCCGAAAACATCGACAAGTAAACGACACCAGGGGCTAAGTTGATGTAAATGTTCGCAGATGCCTAATGCAATTACTTCATCTTAAAATTTTCAAAATTTCACGTCTCGATCAATATCGTAATAACACACTTTATTGCTTTAGGGTTTAAGTCCAACATTTTTCTTATCGAAAGAGGACCTCTTACAATCAGACCGTTTCAAGAATACTACTACTATCATGGGTAAATCAAATATGTCATGATATAGACAAATCGAAGAAAGCTAAGTTGAAGTGTGAATCATTCGCGCTTCACTTCACGGGTTTTCATGTCAAAAATGTAAACAACATGTTTAGCGTCAATATTGACAACAAAAGAAATATTGTCCAAACAACTCTGGCCAAGACTGATAAAAAGTATAGCGATTCGGCAAACAAACTTCATAAACATTGACAAATAATCGAAAGGATTCTACTTACTTAAGTATAACAATACTGATTTTAATAAACTTTTAACTGTTTATGACTTGTGTTCATTGATCAAAAATGATTGACTTTCAAACGCTCCTAAGGTATTAAATATCTCTTAAAACGTCGTTGTTTTGAACGGGTTAATTGGATTTAATATAAGATGAACACAAGTGTAAAAGCATTTTTATATAAAAGAAAAAAAAAAACATTTGACGATTTATAACTTGAAAGAAAATAAATAAGACTTTATTTCAACTAACAATGATCCCAACTGAACAAACAATTATCAGCATTGAAGTTGTTTTGAAGTACATTGCTGCTCATGAACACGTTCTTAAACATTTAAACATATTTCTTGTTGTTTACAGATATCAATCAGGTCATGTCTTAGTTTAAACATGTTATTTAAGTGATGATTGTATGATTTAGACATATATACATGTGTTAGTGTTTCATTAAGCTCATGATTACATAATACCTGAAAAACAATAATAACACTTGCATCAGTAACATTATAATTCATTAATTATTTGAGTACTGATAATCGGAGTACTATCCATATTAGCATTTAACAAATGGAAAAGTACGTGTTATTGATTTTAAAAAATCTTCCGAAAAGTATTTAAAGTTGTTTAAAGGCATTGCTGCCAAAATATTTCATCATAGGAGTAAAATGTCATCTTGATAATATCCAAAATTGTTTTGAACAAAAAGTTTACCTTTGACAGTTTACAATCCTGATATAAATGTTCTGGAAATATCAGGGCAATGTTTTCACTTCCACACAGTATTCAAAGTGTTCTACCTTTCAATTTTCTTTACGTTTAGCAATGGAACATCTTCAGCTATAGCATAACAAGTAGGCCCTCTCCTCCGCATGCCACTCTCTCTCTCTCTATATATATATATATACAGCGTTTGTTTACATTTTACTTTGAAGCTTGACTGAACTGTGTCATATCAAGAGATTTACATTTATAAGGTCTTTGCTAAATAATATTTGAATGCAAGATTTTAATGTAGGTGCTCAGCGATTTTATTATTTTAAAAAATAGAAATAAACTGTAATATTTGTTTGAGGACTCTCTCGAATGGATCACGTTTGGTCAATGTTTGCTTATCATATAGCCGCCTTGAATCACCATTACGGTCTTGATAAATTATCAAAGAATATTGTAGATTTTGATTGGGACCGTGGGCTGTATATGGATGTTGCTCTTTATGGCTAGAGTAGAGCTGAATGAGGGTCTGTTAAGGTATGATCGTATATCCAATTTGACATTTTGCACTTGTGTGCTCTCTAAAACGTATTTAGATTTGACACAAGCAAAACGACCATATGAAGAGAACTGCTATTATTAATTGAACAAATATCAACTCATTTAATTAACGCCATTTACCCAATGATCAATTAATGTATTTTGAATTATCATCAATGTACCTTACTGATATTGTTTTCCCTTTAAAAAGCCCCAAACTTTACATTACACCATTTTAACGTAAAATCACAAAGAAAAGAAAACACAATAAGTTTTCTTGAAATAGATCCTAATTTTATAGGTAGATATGGTGTTTAAAAATACCAGTAAGGCGAGCTAAGATGGCTATTTTCCCGAAAGCATTTGAACTCACTTGTACAATATAATACGTTAGCGAAAGAATGTGAAGGATTGCCGACCTGAATCAGGAGGTACTAGTGAACCGAACAATAAAATCGACTTTACAAAACAAATATCAACATGCCGTCTTCAAACGGTTTCGTTTGCAGTATCGTATTTTTAAAAAGGACAGTAGATTTGCCTTTTTCTGATTTATGACATAAATTATCCTATAGACAAATATTTTTAAAGTCTGGTGATTATTTCGTATCATATTCAAGAATTTGATGTTAAAAGTAACAAATACCTAGAACTGTTTCGAAACAACTTTACCAACAAGCTCTTTTGGTCATGAAAGGTTACAAAATAGGCCGTACATACCCTAAACGAGATAGTCACATACATAAATAATAATACATACATGTTTCTTTATACTAACTATTGTATGTGGTTATTGCATTGGAATGGTAAGTAAAATACGACAATGCGACCTAACTCTAGTGACTAGAACTTCCCAAAAATGGCAACTACTGTATATCCTTAGGCCTTGAAATGTCAATATGTAGCTGAGAACAAATCATTTTACATCATTTACTGAATATAATAAAGAAGGTTGTCGGTCAATACGCAGTCTTAGCTAAGTTCCAATTTCTAAGAAAATGCTCGGAATGGTTGTCCCGTTTATGAATAGCCCAGTCGTTTCAAGTCGTTATCGTTGCATACATGTACTTGCCATAAAGCGTTTTAGCAAACTCGACGTCATTTCCAAAAATTATATTCTGTTTCAAAAATTTCGATATATCAATTTCATGATGCCAATGTGTCGGGCTCAGTATATACGTTCATTATAAGAAGTTCATTATTTTGATGAATTGTTCGACCTTTTGGGGAAACATTAAGGGTGTTTATTAAGCAGGTGAAATCACGTGATATGTGTCGATAGTTATACCGACGCCATTTTTAAACTAACTTGGTCTGACTAAGTAAACCAAGTAACATCGAACTGAAAAAAAGATAACCACAAACACTGTGAAAGGTGTGTCGTCGGCGATGTTTTATAGTAGTAAGTACGATTTAATACGATGTACAAAACGATATCAATTGAATTTAAGGTTCTGACAATTTTTTCTAAAAAAAATTCTTGCAAATGTATCATCTTGTGTCTGTCCCCTAGTAAGATCAAATAACACGATTTTGGGACTCTTAAATAAACACTTAGTAGAACTTGCTATGTAGTCCATTTAATGAGCATAGTACGAACTGATAGAAATTCATGTTCAAAGTAGTCTATCATGTTTAATGTGTAATAATGCCGCACCAATTTATCATATTTTCAAACGTGAATTTTCTTACAATCCAAGGTGTCTAGGTGAAATATAAGGCTACGGCGTTTGTCCATGCAGTTGTATTTGTTTAGTTGATTGCATTTACGCTGATACCACTGCGGAGAACACACATAGTTCAGAATGTAACGCTTACTAACACGAACCAACCTTACGCCTTAAACCACCTTAAGTCTCCTTAAACAAAATTGATCACTTAAACGAAACCATCATGAATTAAGTTAATACTGTAAATACCTCATAATCTTAAAAACACTTCATCGATCTCTTAACGTTAATTAAGTTTACTCAGCTCATGATTTATACAATGCTAGGGAAATACCGTTTAGCTTAATATAAATTATTCAATAAATACACAAAATGAAACGTGGAACAACAGCAATAAAGTCCGCAAACAGCACAGTACATATAAACTATATAAAAATAGGTATGTTTATCAAGGAGTGTTAGGTACCGCATTGGACCGGTCAGTAAAATGTAAATTGAACTGATTCCTTTTAACAGCAAAATTGTTTGCTTTTAAGCAATGCTGGTTAAACACATGTTATATCCTATCCTCAGCAAAATGCTATTCATATAAAAAGTTATTTTATACGAAAGGTCATGTAATAAACAGAACAAATACAGACATAAATGCTTAAATTCGTTTGCTATTTTTAAAATAGCCAAATATGTCTGCAGTGTTCTACAGTGTTTAATTTTATATTTTAATAATTTCAGGTGCAAACAAGGTTGAGATACAATGAACCAAGTTTAAACAATGTACGTTTTTCGCACCTGAACTTCATTTTTATTTATATAGAATGGGGTAGTTCTCCTATTCGGGCTTACTTTCAACGTGTCATCTACAAAGCTGTGGTACCAGTGGTAAAGCTGGGAAAATCCATGACATTTCTGATATGATAAACGTATTAAAAATGGAAAGATTAAGTTTAAAAGGCGGCATTTTCTCAGTCAAGATTCGTAATGCCTTGTTGCCTTGTTCATCAGTCCGATTTAATGGATTGTTTTTGGCGTCTTCTCTACCTTAACGAACGTGTTCAATGATGTAACATTCACATTGCAAATGACTAATGGAATTTATATAAAAATAATAAATTATAGAAAATATCATTAAATAACATCCACTTAAGTCAAACAGGATTGAAATTACAACTGGTATATGCCACGAGTATTTAACATATCATAAAGACCCATAAGACTTTGAGACAAACTAACGTTAATGAGTGATGGGAGTTTTTATGATATTAGATGCTGGATTAAGTAGTGCTCATGTTATAATCCACAGTAGGTTAGTCGCCAGCATATATTTTTCGCACGGACAGCAATAGGCGTTTAATTGATTAAATATGTTGACAGTAAAAGCACATGTTGAATAATCGTTACCGCACGTAATTGACCTTTCTCCAGAAGCTTATAACTCTGCAGCGCTAACCAGCACCTAATCTTTAAAAGCAATTCGTACATACTCATTAAAATCGCACACCTTTATATTAGCAATAACAAGACGGAGCTCATGAGAAGTAAATAATATGTTAATGTTCTAATTTAACTCGTAAGTTATATATATATATGTATATATATATATATATATATATATATATATATATATATATATATATTACGTATTTATACTTTAATTGTCTTCTCCATTCACTGTTATAATTGTTCACTATTATATTAAACATTTCGTATCTGAAATATTGGTCGCTCCTGTCATGGTAAATTTCTTTCGGGAATATTTCTTACCAGTGTTTTTGTAGTGAACATGGAATGTGTCCGTCTTTAACACAGCAAGGGAAATCCATTTTAACCTTTTTTCGTAAATTTATGCCCCGAATTTGTTACAAATGAACCTAAACATGCAGGAACCATTAGAGTCAGACAGTCTTGATATGCTAATTTCAAATGTTAGCAAAAGTAATTGTAACTGAAATATTAGGCTATATAACCGCTATTCCGCAGAGAGGTAGAGGTTGAAGGGACTCCAAATTGGTGTCATAATTGCATGCGATGTAGTGTTGGTTTTGCAGTATATTTGTTTAGTTTATTTTCTGTGTGCTCCAGTTTCCTCGCATGAACGTATTCTGAATAGATTTGTATGGTTTGAACTTTACATATTAACATTTATTGATTAAAGGGGGAATACTCATTTATAAAGGGTTTACAGAAACTCAGTATAAGACAAGACAATTTGTCCTTCTTACAAATGACGTAAGAGTGGAACAACGTGAACTACTGTTAAACCTTATATATAATTATTGCATGCTCTGTTGAGATTAAATAATTTTATGAATTAAATTAAATAACTGTAAAAATAGATAAAACAAAACGACAACGTAGTGATACTGGCAAATAATGTGTATCTACACTTTTGCGTTCGTTCAAGATATATTATAAAAATGTTCAATGTGTAAGGTTGTTATAAATACAATATTAGTAAGGAAAACTGGCCATGCCATCATATATCCAGAATTTTAAGTGGTAGCATGAAATAGCTCCAGAGTATTAAAAACTACTGAGCGGGACACTTTTTAATCATGCATCTGCTATTTCAAACGTATCTTTGCAACTCACTTACAACGGGCTATTAAAACTTTCATTCCCATACGCAATAACGCCTGATATTTTGAGGCAAATTTATGATATCCTTGATTTTCATAGTCCAGTTTATACTTAGCTGCATTGTACCTAATGTTCACTATTCCTCAGATCGAAGTGTCACGTTTAAGTCACAAAACGAAGTGTCAGTTGCAGATTTTGGCGTCGTTGTTATACTTCAGATTGCTTAAACAAATTAGGTCATGGCCAACAATATTGCTATCCCGTAACATAAACTGACATTTCACCTGTTTGTCCAGTAAAAGCGTTTACTTGAGCGTTTTTTATCCCTTGACTGATTTGGTCTAACTTTCTTCTTTCATTATGTCTGATAATTTTATTTGTATAAATTGAGTCAATGACAGACAATTCATTTATTTAGCGCAGTACTATTAATATAGTCGTTCGGGTCTACATGTCTTTCATTAGCGGTATAGCAAGCTGATACGCTCGTATGCTGGTCACAATTAATCTCTTAATCATATTAATAGCTGTTCCATTCAAATGCAAGTAATTAGAAATCCCGCTAACAATACCGCTAACTGAAGCGTCCAAATGCTGGATATGAATCGTCTTTATCTTTATCGCTTATTGTAACCTCCGCATGATGGTAAATGGAGACCTCTCTAACGGTATCGCTTGTTGTAACTTATAGACGCTGTTTAATGAAGTGTCCAACGGTATCGCTAGATGTATTTTATATGTATGCTTTTAAATGGAGAACTCTCCAGCGGTATCGCTAGTTGTAAACCATGTTTTATGATAAATTGCGACTTCTCTAGGGATATGGCTAGTTGTAACCTTCGCATGCTTGTTAATGGAGACCATTTAAGCGGTATCAATAGTTTTAATCAATGCATGGTGGTAAATAAAGACTTCTCTAGCGGTGTCGCTGTTTGTAACCAATGCATGGTGATTAAACATGACCTATTTAGCGTTATCGCTGGTTGTAACCGTTGCATGGTGGTAAACCATGACTTCTTTAGCGTTATTGCTGGTTGTAACCAATGCATGGTGATTAAACATGACTTATTTAGCGTTATCGCTGGTTGTAACCGTTGCATGGTGGTAAACCATGACTTATTTAGCGTTATTGCTGGTTGTAACCAATGCATGGGGATTAAACATGACGTATTTAGCGTTATCACTGGTTGTAACCTATGCATGGGGATTAAACATGACTTATTTAGCGTTATTGCTGGTTGTAACCAATGCATGGTGGTAAACAATGACTTATTTAGCGTTATTGCTGGTTGTAACCAATGCATGGTGATTAAACATGACTTATTTAGCGTTATTGCTGGTTGTAACCAATGCATGGTGGTTAAACATGACTTATTTAGCGTTATTGCTGGTTGTAACCGTTGCATGGTGGTAAACCATGACTTCTTTAGCGTTATTGCTGGTTGTAACCAATGCATGGAAATTAATATGACGTATTTAGCGTTATCACTAGTTGTAACCTATGCATGGTGATTAAACATGACTTATTTAGCATTATCGCTGGTTGTAACCGTTGCATGGTGGTAAACCATGACTTATTTAGCGTTATTGCTGGTTGTAACCAATGCATGGGGATTAAACATGACGTATTTAGCGTTATCACTGGTTGTAACCAATGCATGGTGATTAAACATGACTTATAAAGCGTTATCGCTGGTTGTTACCAATGCAAAGTGTTTAGACATGACTTCTTTAGTGTAATCGCTTGTTGTTACCAATGTATGGTAGTTAAACATGACTTATTTAGCGTTATCGCTTGTTTAAAACAATGCAAAGTGTTTAGACATGACTTCTTTAGTGTAATCGCTTGTTGTTACCAATGGATAGTGGTTAAACATGACTTCTTTAGTGTAATCGCTTGTTGTTACCAATGTATGGTGGTTAAATATTACTTATTGAGCGTTATCTCAAGTTGTAACCAATGCATGGTGTTTAAACATGACTTCTATATAGGGTTAACGTTAGTTGTAATCAATGCGTGGTATTTAAACATGACTTCTTTAGCGCTATCGCTAGTTGTAATCAATGCATGGTGTTTAAACATGATTTATTTAGCACTATCGCTAGTTGTGATCAATGCATGGTGGTTAAACTTGACCTTTTTGCCGTTATCGCTAGTTGTAATCAATGTCATGTGCTTAAACATGAATTCTTTAGCGTTATCGATAGTTGTAACCCATGCATGTTTGGGAATGGAGACATCTTCAGCGGTACCGCTAGTGTTAGCCCATTCATGGTGGTTATAGAGACTTCTCTAACGGTATCACTAATTGTAAACCATGCATGTTTTTTAAAAGAGACCATTCCAGCGCTATCACTAGTTTTTACCCATGCATGGTGGAAGATCAAGTCTTTCCCAGCGGTATCACTTATTGTAACCATGGCATGCTGGTTTATGGAGTATTTTCTTGCGGTGTCCTTAAATTTAACCGATGCATAGTGGTTAATACAGACTTCGAATTCGTAAGCATTACTTAATGTAAACCTAGGATGCTTGTTCATTGAGTATCTTTAGTGGTATCTCTTATTCAACCCATGCATGTTTGTGAATGGATACCTATTAAGTGGTATGAAAATTAGTGGGCCAATCTTGGTGGTTAATACAGATTTCTCTAGCGGAATAACTGAATCACGGAATAGCGAAGTTGTAACTCATGCATGGTGGGTAATGGAGAACTAACCAGTGATATTGCTGGTTGTTACCCATGAATTGAAATTTATTGAGATTTCACTAGCAGTATCACTAGTTGTAACCCCTGCATGATGGTAAAACGTGACTTCTCTAGCGGTATCATTAGTTGTTACCCATGCATGGTGGCTACTGGAGATCTCAGCAGCTGTATTGATATAATCTATGCATGCAGGTCAATGGAGACTTCTCCCAAGGTATCGCTCGTTGTAACTCATGCATGCTGATTAATGGAGACTTCCCTAGCAGTATCACTAGTTGTAACTCATGCATGGTGGTAAATAGAGACATATCCAGCGATATCGCTATTTGTAAGCCATGCATTTTATTGAAGACTTTACAAGTGGTTTAGCTAGTTTTAACTCAAGCATGATGTTTAATCGAGACCTATCCAGCGGTACCGCTTCCTCTGTGATCTCCCTGTATTCATTCCCGCATGCGAAATGCCCGGAATTCAAATCCCTTGCTACTTCGGTAATTCTTGCCTATATAACGGCACCCGTTTGTTTGGATAATTATATACAGACACACAAATGAACATAAATTATGTCATAGTAAATTTCATTGGATCAGTTTTCTCATACTATCTGACATGAACAAGAACAACGGATTTTGTTCCGTGCAAGCTTCTTCAGTCTATATTCCACTTAGTACTCGGTTGCTCTTTAATAATCGATGAATAAACGAAGCAATAATTGAAAGTGAATGTGTTCGAATTATTTAGGGAAACAAAAAAGAGTTGTCATTTTCTGTAAGAAATATGCAACTTTGATATCATCTTGATATTGAACGATTGTGCACGTTTAATATCTCTGGTTGTGCCTATTGTAATTTCGCATTTGCATTAAATGAGTTGTTTGCACTTTGCTTTAAACATGTATGAGTTATATTGGTTTGTATGTTGTTGTTTTTTTTCTTGAAATATAATTGAAACATGAGTTTGCATTTCAAAAAGCGGCCGTACCTGGGTTTCGATCGCATATTTATTAGTTGTTTTCACTCCTGTTTAATACCAGTAGTGCGTGTTGATTATTAAATGGTTGGGTTATACAGGCTCCGTACCCGTAGTCCATTGACTTCGTCTGTGGCATTTAAGAATCACTCGATTCACTTATCGCACAACAGCCAGGTTCCGCCAAGTACACATTTTTGTGTAGATGAAATTTATCACAATTATGTTTCAAGTAATTAAATAACAACAAAAAACTACATGTTTCACCTGCGCTGATGTTTATATAACGCAATTCGCGAGGATAGTGGATGACATTAGTAATTGTTTTGAATCATAGGGTCATAACAATATTATAATATTATGGCATTATTTTTTCCATTGAATATCACAAGTATGTACCCGCATGCTGCTTCTTGCCAATGTGCATGTGATATTGCCGTTAACTTATGATAATTTATTATAAACGAAAACAAAGCACGCGATTATTTCATGATTTATTTCCACATAATTTATGATTGGTATAACTTATTGAGATAACCAATAGTTATTTAAATTTGCATAAATTAAGCCGGTGAACAATCCAATCCATGGTTTATCTTCTGTTTAACGCCTTTGTCTATGCAACTACGTACATTTCCTTTCCTCAAGCATTTAAGAGGTTCATGGTTAAACACATCTTACCAAAAAAGCACGATAATTTAGAAACGGTCAGTAGAATATTAGTATTAATGAACACGTATTCACCGATATTAACAGACAGGTAAAAGAAAGGTTGACGTGATCTAATGTTTGTTTGTCTGTTCCCCGTTTTAAAATAAATGCTTTAAAACAACACATTTAAGGGAACATATGCGTCGCAAGGAATTTGATTTAAGGACAAATTCTCAACTAAGACTTATAACTCTGAAGCATTCATTATTCAAGTGCACTTTAAGTACAAATATAATGTTTTGCGACTGGCAACAAATTTGTTTATTGCAGTTTGAGGAAAGTTTTTGTTTATTTTTCCACATGTAAAACATAAGGAGGACGTATTACCTATAAATGCAATATATATATACTAATTGTTTCACACAATTTATACAGATCGATAACGCCCTATTGAATAAATTAGTTTTCTCAGGTGTCACCGTATACACTTTCGGTCTAAGCTCAGCCTTATCTTTTTATTCCATAAAACTTGAATCACTCGCGTGTCATCTATAATAAATACATGTACGGATATGGTATTTCTCCCACCTCAGATAAGTAGATCCATAAATTTAACCATGCTAGAAATTCTAATCTTGCCCACGGGCAAATATAAAACGTCCGTATGGAACTCTTTTTTTAATGGTCATCACATTGTAATTACCTCCCTTGTTGAAGATTGTCGTCTGTAGCATCATAGAAACCTTGCCTTGGTGCAATATTTAGAAACCTTTTTAATTATTTCTCGCTTCAAAAGTCACCATAGAAGGTTTTTCACGCACCTTTAAAGAAATAATGCTTCACTCTCCTCAGAACTATTTTAAGACCGATTTCACTATTAACATAATATGAATCACTGCGCGCATATCCATGACAACCACAAATTATCACATATCCATACGCATTTATTTTTACTACTCACAAAAGAGGCCCAGCAATACAAAATACATATTTACTGAGGTGAGAGAAAAAGCATCTACCACAGCCGCTCATGTAAGATACGTTCATCCCAACCCTCGCGCAGGGTGTTTTGGGGAAGCTCGGTAAACCTCGTTTCCATAAAAAAACCTACGCTCGGGTCGGGATGAGCCTATCTTACACTCTTAGCCATGGAAGTTACTTATTATCTGATATACATTGTTTATATAATACAATTATCCTAAAACGAAAACCCTGAAAGAATCCAACACTATTTAAACTTGTCAATTATAAGTAACGAGTGATTTCTTAATCAAATTTTATTCATGGACAAAATTTAGGTTAGGTGTATTTATCAAGGCACAAAAACTATCTATTTATGTCTGTGATAGATATTTTGTTTTAACATGATGGAATTGGTCCTTTTCTGTAAAATAAGTATTACCCAATTACGTCCCAGCTTGCACTAATTAATCGGACCAATGTCATGCCGATATCACTAGCTATATCGGTCCAACATTGGATTATAGGCAGGTCGACTTTGGACAAAACCAATCTATGTGAAAGCATATTTTCTTATTATTTCTAAAACTGTTTCTTTAACCCAAAAAGTTTCAAGAATGTTTCAAAATCAATGTTAATAAACTAGGAAGAAAACATCTTTACTTTGTAATCAAAAATCTTATACTAAGGATTCTTGAAAGTCATCCATATAACTATGATCTCTTTAACATTTCAAAACAGATAAGAAAGTGGAATACAATAGAGAAAATATTTTAAGTTTCTTCCATGGCCATTAGGTTCATCCCACCGCAAGTGTTGGATGTTTTGTGGATCAAAACAAATATATAGTCTTCAATAGATCATTAAAACTGATGAAAATCCCAAACATTCAGCTATGATAGAGAACACTGAAAGACCATGATACGTTTCATCTAGATTCCAACAGGAAATTTTAGATGAATTGTTGGCTATGATCCTTATGTAATATTGTTTTATCTACATGGAGGTATCTCAAATCAACACGTACTTGTTAAAAGAGACGAACCAAAAATTAGCTTAGGTGCCAGTTGTAAAATTTGACCCAGGTCTTATTTGATAAGAAACCCGGTTAATTTGTTTAACTGTATGACTTATATTAAAGCTATTGTGATAAATGAATTCCGTTATTTATGGGTGATTTCAATGCAAAAGTTAATACTCAATCCATGACTTCTAGAGATAAAAGATTAGTCAACTGATTGCAATTTATGTGCTGTTAATCTGTTAAATGACTGTTGTGGGCCGCGGGATACGTTTGTGTATTATGATAACAATTATTATTCCACCTTAGATTATTTATGCATGCCGTTTGAATTTTGCGATATGATTTTGCATTAAAAAGTTTCCAGTGACTGTTGTTTTAATGTTTCAAGACATAGACCTGTATTATGTTGTATGAACGTACAATGTGATAATGAATGTGCGTCGGACAAGAGTAGTGCCTTAAGCACTGGTATAAACTGGACAAAAGTGAAAGATGCAAATATTAAACTTTATCATACCATGCTGTTAAATGACGATGAACTTACCAATAGTAAAAACTGCTCCTTGGATAAACAACACATAGATGATAGCTACAAGCGTATTTGTGACACGCTAATCAAAGGTGCAAATAGTTCATTCCCAAAGAGGAGTATTAAACGGTTTCTTAAACCGTACTGGTCAGAGACTTTGACGAGAGAACACATGTCAATGTGGGACGCTTGCGAACTGTGGCGCCGTGCGGGTAGACCAAAAGTGCCGACCGATGTAATGTTTATTGCATACAAGAGCGCCAAACATAAATTCCGTCTTGCACAGAGACAGTGTATCGAGGATAAGTCACCATAGACAACACCCTAGAGCATATAGCAAAGACTGATCCAGGTAGATTTTGGAAAACGGTCAATTTTAGAGAAAAATTATCAATTTCAAATAGCGGGGCAGGAATAAACTGTAATGGAGCAATGTACCGGGACAGGAACGATCTAGTTAGGGAATGGGGCTTATATTTTCAAGATCTTTATTTCCCATCACAATCTCAGGATTTTGACGATGACTGGAAGGAACATGTATCACGAACAGTCCAGAATGCATTTGACAATATTAAACCTGACCCAGATGCTTTTGGGTCAGAAAAAGTAGTTGACAGTGCGATTCAAACGTTACCTAAGTGCAAGGCAGGTGGAAGTGACGGGATTTTATATGAACACCTTATCTATGGAAGGTCAATCATAGCTCCAGTATTGGCTGATATGTTTACTTGTATGTTAAGCCTGTCCCATATCCCGGTGTTTATGAAGATAGGTACGATAACTACTATGCATAAGGGAGGTAACAAGTGAAAAGACGATCCAAACATCTATCGAGCCATCACTCTGTCGTCGGTCATTTTTAAAGTTTTTGAAATAGTTATTTTGCAACGATGCAAGGACCAACTACTTACAAACATTGACAACCAACAGGGGGTTTTCAGGAACAGTTAGGGTGTTTGATGTCATCTTTTGCTCTACGTGAAAGCTTATTATTCGCCCGGGAACATTCCTCAACTGTATTTCTTTGTTTTCTGGATGGGAGACAAGCTTTTGACCGCGTCTGGCACTATGGGCTTTTCTACAAACTTCTGCAAACCACCATGGATCATACAACACTTCTTCCAATAAAAGAGATGTATACAGCAGTACAAAGCCATGTAAGATATAAGGGTTTATCGTCGGAAAACTTCGACGTCCTACAAGGAAATCCTCAAGGCCGAAAGACGTCACCTATAATGTACCTTGTCTTTATTGACGGACTTATAACGGAGTTGCGTGACAGTGGTTGTGGGCTGTGTATTTATAATATTTCCATAGGATCACCAACGGTAGCCGATGATATGGTGTTGCTTTCTTTATCTAAACACGGAATGGACACTATGATGAGCATTTGTTGTAATTACTCCCGAAAATGGAGATTTTATACAATGCAAATAAATGTGCTGTTTAACCTTCAACAATCGTTTACATCAATGCCACATTTTTCATCTGGGCAATGAATTTATCAGTGAATGTGATGCGTATACACATTTGGGTATAATTTGCAACTCCACTTTGTCATCGACAAGCTCCATAAAGGCTGCGTGTATCAAGCTTCGTGGCACGTACCTTAACATCTGCAACAGTGGAATTCATCCGAAGTCGATGTCTCCATTAACTTTGAAGACTGTTTATGAGAGTGTCGCATTGCCTAAATCTCTGTATGGTTGCGAGACATGGTACTTTTACTCGAAATCAGACATACAAAAGCTCGAAACAGCTCATAGGTATGCATTTAACATATGCAGAAAATAAAGCTGAACACCAATAACCAATTTGCATTTAGTGCGCTGATGATTCACCCTATCGAAGTGTTTATAGACTATAGAAAACTTACATTTTTGGGCCAATTATATCGACTGCCGACTAAATATTTGGCTAAGGAAATATTAAACCATAGACTTGTCAAGTATCTCCATGGTGACAAACAGACTGTCGGCTTCGTTTCGGACGTATTTCGTTTATTGATGAAATATACATTATACAAACACATAGTGTCTTACGTGGACTACGGTACGTTCCCCTCTTCCTATGCTTGGAAAAAGTATTCTCCAAAATAAGGTGCTGAACATGGAAAGGCAAAAAGTGTTCGACTCTGTGCTCCAACTTAATTCAAGGTGGCTCATGCCAAGCATAATCTCAGCGGGGAAATATTCAAATTTATTGATAGTTGCAAAGGCCTCTCCAAAACTATTGTCGATGTGCTCATTCCTAATGAACTTAAATGCCTCATTTATGACGAGACAATACTCTCGCAACTGGGAAATGCGTCATCTTATGTGTGAAAGCCTGCCAGAACGTATCATGTGCTACTGTTGTAAGATCGATCATGTGAGGCAAACACTGTGGGAACATGTCATTGACCTTAAAGGTGTGGCTTATTTTAGAAAGTTTATGACTCTAAGTTGGAGAGAACAGTGCCTCAATATATTGAACATTTCTGCAGAAAAATCAGATATGAAATTGTCAAGTTGGGATTTAGCAAAGGTGCTTAAAAACATGTTTGAACTTGCGTATTATAACCTGGACTTAACACATAAAGGCAGTGCATATATCGCCCCTAATGAAGGTTCGTTTGCTAAGAATGAAATAGTCATCCTTATATTGCATTTCGTGTTGCTGTTGTTGTTATTACTTCTTTAAATGCTCAATGACTGTAATAACTGCTATTTTTCGTTGACTACTCATCTGAACATTTAGTCTTAGTCTGCCACACAATTGATTCAACATACAGAAATCTTGATGAAATATACGAGCAATAATAACTCGAAGCATGTAAGGTAATACAAAGAACTTCAAATGTTTTTACTCTTATAAACAAACAAAGCTTCTCACATTTGTATTTCCATATAAATTAAATCGTTTATATCTTAGTTGTGATAATTGAGTAGTTATCTTCACTGACCTTGCACATATAGGTGTAATCATCCTTCAAATTTAAAAACACCAGTTCATTTATTTTGTATGTTTATATCTTGTCCAATGTTGTGTATATAAAACCATGCATTATTTGACATTTGTATTGTACTTTGGTATCAACTAAACCTGCTGTATATATGTTATGCTCTCCATGTATGGAGGAAATAAAATATCTATCTATCTATCTAACCATTCCTACCACCTCATCGGCCAGGTTTTTTCAACTGGGTCAGTATAAGGCCTCTTCCTGAGACCCCTGTATAATTAATGTTTCCTCACAATGATACAGCTCTCACCGCTCTTGGTCTGGTATCACTCTCTCCGTAAGATGCATCAATGAGGCACCTTTTGAAATAAACAGGACACGTTTCATGTCGTGTCCCATTTCAATGACGACACCCTGGCATACTCACTGTATTTTCAAGGATTCCAATTCATTATTCTACATTTTTTACTTCCTTTTTGATAATGAAAACGACATTCTAGGAGTCAATGCTGGTACTAACATAACAGAGGTTGTGGCAGCGTAAAACATCTGGATCATCCTCCTTATTCAGAGCTACTTTCCTGATATATTCTTGTGAACGACCATGTATTGCATTGTGTGTGTATAACCCATCTGATTTTATTCAAGATATCGTCCATGTAGCATGGAAGCTAGTAGGCTATACAGTAATCGGCTCCCCGACTGGAACATGCTAAACGAAACTGTATAATGTTTTTTATTGTACAAATATTGTTCCGGTAGTTCATGTAGCTAGTAGCTTTTTAAGGCAACACCGTCTTTCCAAACAGTGTATCAGGTCGTTAAACTCAAAGTAATGAGACTTTTCAATAATGAGAGCGTAGTACCCGCTCTCTTTGCCTACTAAACGCCTTACATTCAGCAGACTTTAGGTTAGAAGCCTTGGCATACTACTGAATGTCGCCAAATTGGATATTCGGAGGGTTTGACAGATTTAAGGTTGGTCGCCTAGAAGGTGGACGCCATCTACCGTCCATGTTTGGTTTATACCAATCGAACCCACAACTTATTGGGTGAGAGGCGGACACCTATACCACTAAACCACTCTCACCCCTTGTTTTAGAAAACAATAATCTACCTACGTGCCAATTGTACGGCCATGGCTTAAAACGGGCACTGTTCATACCATGTTTCCATCCACATAAGAATCCCGTCTATATGCATCAAGCCTGTCACACTGGACGACGCCGTTCTGACGACTACTCATTTTTAAGGATGATTATATACCATCCGTTCGACAGCAATTACATCCCTATCTTTCTCCCAAGGAATTTTTACGGTCATATTTGCTTTACAATGAAGTCATTTTGTATGTTGTTCAAATACTAGACACTACAAACAGAATGTCACTCTTTCTCGGCCAGGGTGAACTACACATAGACAGTATATAATGGGGTTAATGACATCTTTAAAATAATAACTGAATAGATTATATTAAATTCCTCGGGATTTAAAACCTATACAATATTATAATTTAATACGTGAATTAAATGAAATATTGCAACGCAAAGTACACTATATCAAATATAAACTATGAAAAATAAATTAAAGCACTAAAACACGCATTTGCAAAGTGTTATAACAAATATTTTCTATTTAGAATACAACATTTAGAGGCAATTAAATTGTATATAGGCAAGTATTAAGTACTAGACTCAATAATTACGAATTTTAACTTTCAATGGTGTTTAAAGGTAAACCCACTGCCACTTATCCAATACGCAATTCCTGCGTCATATATTGCGTCGGCAATGTGTCAGCCAAAAAGGTTTGTTTTTTTACCTAAATAAAAATCTAATGACTAAGAAGGGCTCGCTCGCTGTGCTTATTCCGTTCGTTCTTCATCATTAAGGTTGTAGTTCAAGTCATCTAACTATTACATAGCTTGCTGTGAAATCCATTACATTCGTAGGCTTTTTTTAATTAAAATACCCTGCATGATACTTGTCTACAAGTATATTTATTAATCTTATGCAAGTTAAACAAATTTAGAAAAATAATCTACTTAATTACCAATTGTTATGGCACTACTGTCATTGCTAAAAACGGGCACTTTTCAGACCCGAGCTCCATCATAAACAGGCCTGCTTTATCCGGCAGAAGCCAAAACCAAGCAAGAGGCGATAATAACACAAGTTTAATGAAGCATTGGTCGGAATTGGGATTTGAAAAAAGAAGGATGCGCATGTTTAAAGATGTCATAAGAAACTAAACGTAAACATTTGTGTATACATGATCTATTTATATTTTCAGTCAGCAAACAACGCAGTTGACTGAGTCTTGTCGACCGGATCGAACTAGCGGAAGCAGGACCTTCAGTGAGGATACTTGCGCCAAGATTGCACGCTATACGATTGAAAAGGGGTTGATCAAAGCTTCGCGGCGCTTCACCTCTGATATTAACAAGATGGTCAGCGAGACGACAGTCCGCAGCATGTGGAACAACTACATGATAAAGAATCCCTATGGGGAAGAACCGACTGTTCTTGCCTATTCACCACGGGGAGGGCCCACCCTTTTGGTTTTGTACAGAACGATTAGAAGGGCACATCATCCGTCAGGTGCACCTTATCAGAGGCGTTATTATCAACCGGAAGGTCAAGTCTGCAGTTGAGGCTATACTGACCATGTATGCGCGTCATACACCAACACAGCATGACGGGCAAGTGGCAATCTAGAAGACGCTAGCCGTGCAGCTCATGGTGTTTGTCAAAGGAAAGGGAATCAAGGCGGAGAAAACGCTAACTGCAGACTTTTACACGTTCAAGGACAACATTGTGTCCAAGGTCCAGGTCCACGGCATGATTAACGAGCACTTCTTGGCCCTAAACTTCTTCCAGACGGGATGCAGCATGATGCCAGATGGAGAGTAGTCAATGGAGAACTGAATACATGTCTTATGAATATTTATGAAGTCACAGTATTGAGAACACCAGATTAGACTTTAACATTGATATCAATGATATATAACTTTATAACTATGTATAAAGTAAGGGCGAAGCAATAAAGTGTAATACAATACAATATTTAAAGATGCACTCTTACACCCAAATAAGATTGACCTTAATTAATATATTTGTTCTTATAAACCAAAAAGGATGCATAAATATCGAAAACAATGGTTTTTATTAAGGATACCGAGTTTAATCTGAAAGAAAGATGCAGAATACACGATGTTTTTACGATAGTAGATCACATGTTTTAGCCCTCACCAATCATTTAATGATTTTGCGTTTTAAGCTATTAAATTCACGGTTACAATCTTGTTATTAGTTATTAATATCTACCAATAATGCATTATTTAGGAAGTAGTTAAAAGTTTATCATTCAAACTGTAGGTTTGTTATACATTTGTATGTCTTGATTTTGAATAAGAGTGTCACTTTAACAAAACTGTCCACTAGGCGGGATTCTACTACTAATTTTAAGAAAGAATATATTTTATTTCAGATTTGGAATGAATTAAAATGAAAATTTGTGAATAAAGGACTAAACCAAATTCAAAGAAGTCAGTTGCAACACAGATTTTGATGTTTTTAGTTTTACTTGTCCGGTTAGAATCAGTAAATTTAATTCACTGTCAGAATGGAGGTTCTTGTTTAGTCATGGTTTTCTCTTTTCTCAGCGTTTGTAAGAGGTTTGAAAATGTTGCTAATAAGTGTATGTTACAATAAATGTTCGTATGGAAAAAACAGTCCTGAAGAAACTGCATTTCAACAAACTGTTGTGGGGTCAAATAGGTGCAGTACCAGGATGGCGCGGTCCAAAAAGACCCTGTTTGACAATGTGTTCTATATCTAATAATACCATGGAAACTTCAAAGACAAACACAGTAGTCAAACATTTAAATATAAGATGTTTGGAGGCCTTTCGACCTCTTACACATTCGAGTAAAACAGGACACATTTCTGCTCCTTACCCCTGCGGTCTTTCTCTGTATACATTTCGACCCTATTTTGTTGATACTTATTGGCACTAATAAGAATGTTTAGATGCTGTTGTTGAAGCTTTTATCACATAATTTACCTTGTTTCCGGTTTGATGTAGATAACTTTCACTTATTTTTCTATTTAACAAAGTGTTATACAACAATATCACTCCTCAGGTTTGTAATTAATTTTACCATGGTAATATTCATAACTTTATTTTTCATTATTTTATTTAAGATTTATATAAATGATATTGTTAATTCTTCAATTAAGTTGTAAAACGGAAATGTTATATTTCCTCTTAATTTCATGGAAAGTTTTTTAAAAACGTTCGTTACATTCACTTTTTTAACAAGAAATGACGTCATGAACATATTACACAATAATGACATCATTTACAGGGTGTGACGTCACCACTTTTAATAAAGCAAAATTTGTTACAAACATGGTATATTGTGATTTGTACTGGACATTATCTTGGTTTTTATTCTTCTTGCGAAAGTATTTAAAACGAGCTGATATATAATTTGTTTGAATTTCATTGGGATCTGCATTCCTGCAATGCATGAAGTGCGGAAATGGCGTTGTTTGGTAAGTTTGTAGTATTCGACTCATTTTGATTGCATGTAAAACAGGTTGGTATTTTTTGTCTCTTTTTACCTAAAAAAGATATGATAAAAATAATATGAAACTCATAATTATATTATATATCTAAGCTGTCAATATATAGATCGACAGTGGATAAACTTACATATAAAAAGTAATGGTCAAAGCACATTTATAAACGCGCATTGTGAGACTCAGTCGAAAAAAACGGAAACGAAAATAATGTTGATAATTGTTGAATTGTTTAAACCGTGTTAATCCATGCATCAAAGATATTTTGAGAAATAAAAACATCATTATTTTTGTGGTCCATTGTTTAATGTATGCAGACGAATAAAATTTTAAGCTATTCATGCACAACACACAACACGACATGCTTTTTTATTGTTAAGGTTTATACTTTCTGATTTTGAGTAAGGAGTTTTTTTATAAATAACTGAATCTGGAGTGGCCCTGAAGACAGTGTAGCATAGTATAAAACGTACATACCGATTGAACCTTGCAGGGCATGTCGCACTGGGGCTTTGTGCATAAGGACATACATCAACAAGGTGGTTTATATTTTGTGTGAAAATGTACGTGCATATATTGTTTTGTTTTGCGTTAATTAATTTTCTTATCTCGAGTGTTTCACCATCGAAGGACGAAAATGCTCTAATAATTAATGCATTGTCATGGCTAACACTGAAAAAAACTGTACCAAAATTATATATAGGACAGTTAAAATAAAGCTAATTTCAGTTTCAGTTTCAGGTATTGTAACAGAAAGTGTTGAGATTCCTTATTGATACAAACATGGGGAGTTTGATGTCAATTTTTCTTCTTGCAAGCATCTTTGTGAAAGGTAGGATAATTCATATACTTTGTCACCGACTTTTTTTCTCTGTTATAAGTATTGTATAGTTTTGTGTGCGATATCCTGTGTGAATATTTCGCCGGGAAATTGACACTGGAAGTTCCGGGCGGAGATTCGTTCCAGGCGTGCTCTGAATGATATAAGTTAAAGTATTGGAGGCGGAACCCGGCATTATCCCGACCGTGTTCGGCCGGGTCTGAAAAGTGCCCGTTTTTAGCCATGACAGTAGTGCCATAACAATTGGTAATTAAGTAGATTATTTTTCTAAATTTGTTTAACTAGCATAAGATTAATAAATATACTTGTAGACAAGTATCATGCAGGGAATTTTAATTTAAAAAAAGCCTACGAATGTAAAGGATTTCAAAGCAAGTTATGTTATAGTTAGATGACTTGAACTACAACCTTAATGATGAAGAACGAACGGAATAAGCACAGCGAGCGAGCCCTTCTTAGTCATTAGATTTTTATTTAGGTAAAAAAACAAACCTTTTTGGCTGACACATTGCCGACGCAATATATGACGCAGGAATCAAAGGATCAAAGCTTCGCGGCGCTTCACCTCTGATATTAACAAGATGGTCAGCGAGACGACAGTCCGCTTCATGTGGAACAACTACATGATAAAGAATCCCTATGGGGAAGAACCGACTGTTCTTGCCTATTCACCACGGGGAGGGTCCACCCTTTTGGTTTTGTACAGAACGATAAGAAGGGCACATCATCCGCCAGGTGCACCTTATCAGAGGCGTTATTATCAACCGGAAGGTCAAGTCTGCAGTTGAGGCTATACTGACCATGTATGCGCGTCATACACCAACACAGCATGACGGGCAAGTGGCAATCTAGAAGACGCTAGCCTTGCAGAGCATGGTGTTTGTCAAAGGAAAGGGAAACAAGGCGGAGAAAACGCTAACTGCAGACTTTTACACGTTCAAGGACAACATTGTGTCCAAGGTCCAGGTCCACGGCATGATAAACGAGCACTTCTTGGCCCTAAACTTCTTCAAGACGGGATGCAGCATGATGCCAGATGGAGAGTAGTCAATGGAGAACTGAATACATGTCTTATGAATATTTATGAAGTCACAGTATTGAGAACACCAGATTAGACTTTAACATTGATATCAATGATATATAACTTTATAACTATGTATAAAGTAAGGGCGAAGCAATAAAGTGTAATACAATACAATATTTAAAGATGCACTCTTACACCCAAATAAGATTGACCTTAATTAATATTTTTGTTCTTATAAACCAAAAAGAATGCATAAATATCGAAAACAATGGTTTTTATTAAGGATACCGAGTTTAATCTGAAAGAAAGATGCAGAATACACGATGTTTTTACGATAGTAGATCACATTTTTTAGCCCTCACCAATCATTTAATGATTTTGCGTTTTCAGCTATTAAATTCACGGTTACAATCTTGTTATTAGTTATTAATATCTACCAATAATGCATTATTTAGGAAGTAGTTAAAAGTTTATCATTCAAACTGTAGGTTTGTTATACATTTGTATGTCTTGATTTTGAATAAGAGTGTCACTTTAACAAAACTGTCCACTAGGCGGGATTCTACTACTAATTTTAAGAAAGAATATATTTTATTTCAGATTTGGAATGAATTAAAATGAAAATTTGTGAATAAAGGACTAAACCAAATTCAAAGAAGTCAGTTGCAACACAGATTTTGATGTTTTTAGTTTTACTTGTCCGGTTAGAATCAGTAAATTTAATTCACTGTCAGAATGGAGGTTCTTGTTTAGTCATGGTTTTCTCTTTTCTCAGCGTTTGTAAGAGGTTTGAAAATGTTGCTAATAAGTGTATGTTACAATAAATGTTCGTATGGAAAAAACAGTCCTGAAGAAACTGCATTTCAACAAACTGTTGTGGGGTCAAATAGGTGCAGTACCAGGATGGCGCGGTCCAAAAAGACCCTGTTTGACAATGTGTTCTATATCTAATAATACCATGGAAACTTCAAAGACAAACACAGTAGTCAAACATTTAAATATAAGATGTTTGGAGGCCTTTCGACCTCTTACACATTCGAGTAAAACAGGACACATTTCTGCTCCTTACCCCTGCGGTCTTTCTCTGTATACATTTCGACCCTATTTTGTTGATACTTATTGGCACTAATAAGAATGTTTAGATGCTGTTGTTGAAGCTTTTATCACATAATTTACCTTGTTTCCGGTTTGATGTAGATAACTTTCACTTATTTTTCTATTTAACAAAGTGTTATACAACAATATCACTCCTCAGGTTTGTAATTAATTTTACCATGGTAATATTCATAACTTTATTTTTCATTATTTTATTTAAGATTTATATAAATGATATTGTTAATTCTTCAATTAAGTTGTAAAACGGAAATGTTATATTTCCTCTTAATTTCATGGAAAGTTTTTTAAAAACGTTCGTTACATTCACTTTTTTAACAAGAAATGACGTCATGAACATATTACACAATAATGACATCATTTACAGGGTGTGACGTCACCACTTTTAATAAAGCAAAATGTGTTACAAACATGGTATATTGTGATTTGTACTGGACATTATCTTGGTTTTTATTCTTCTTGCGAAACTATTTAAAACGAGCTGATATATAATTTGTTTGAATTTCATTGGGATCTGCATTCCTGCAATGCATGAAGTGCGGAAATGGCGTTGTTTGGTAAGTTTGTAGTATTCGACTCATTTTGATTGCATGTAAAACAGGTTGGTATTTTTTGTCTCTTTTTACCTAAAAAAGATATGATAAAAATAATTTGAAACTCATAATTATATTATATATCTAAGCTGTCAATATATAGATCGACAGTGGATAAACTTACATATAAAAAGTAATGGTCAAAGCACATTTATAAACGCGCATTGTGAGACTCAGTCGAAAAAAAACGGAAACGAAAATAATGTTGATAATTGTTGAATTGTTTAAACCGTGTTAATCCATGCATCAAAGATATTTTGAGAAATAAAAACATCATTATTTTTGTGATCCATTGTTTAATGTATGCAGACGGCTAAAATTTTAAGCTATTCATGCACAACACACAACACGACATGCTTTTTATTGTTAAGGTTTATACTTTCTGATTTTGAGTAAGGAGTTTTTTTTATAAATAACTGAATCTGGAGTGGCCCTGAAGACAGTGTAGCATAGTATAAAACGTACATACCGATTGAACCTTGCAGGGCATGTCGCACTGGGGCTTTGTGCATAAGGACATACATCAACAAGGTGGTTTATATTTTGTGTGAAAATGTACGTGCATATATTGTTTTGTTTTGCGTGATTTAATTTTCTTATCTCGAGTGTTTTACCACGGAATTTTCTAATAATTAATTCATTGTCATGGCTAACATTTTCGTCGAAAATGAATCACTTTGAAAAAACTGTACCAACATTATAGCGGACAGTTAAAATAAAGCTAGTTTTAGTTTAAGTTTCAGGTATTGTAACAGAATTTATCATTAAGTGTTGAGTTTCATTATTGATACAAGCATGGGGAGTTTGATGTCATTTTTTCTTCTTGCAACCATCTTTGTGAAAGGTAGGATCATTCATATACTTTGTCACCGACTTTTTTTTCTCTGTTATAAGTGTTGTATTGTTTTGTGTGCGATATCCTGTGTGAATATTTCGCCGGGAATTGACACTGTAAGTTCCGGGCGGAGATTCTTTCAGGCGTGCTCTGAATGATATAAGTTAAAGTGTTGGAGGCGGAACCCGCCATTATCCCGACCGTGTTCGGCCGGGTTCTAGAGGCGAAGTATGTAAATGAGGTGGGACGGAATTCAAATTACGGGTGGAATTTAAGAATTTAAGGCAACGGGCGGATTTTCAGATTTGGAGTGCATTGTAGTTACCGGCGGAATTTCAGATTAAAATGAACATAATATGAAAACTCGGCAGAATCCGACCAACTTCATTATGATTACACCGACAGCAATCGTAACTACTCGGAAACTTTCGCGGAAAATCAAAATTAAATGATTGCAAGATGCCACCGAAAAAAAAGGATAAACTAATGTTTATCGTTTGTAAATTTTGCTAAGAGGCAGAATTCATTTATTCCCAACAAAATAATTTGTAAAGCATTTGTCTTATGAAACATCTTAATCACACACAACTTTTAATCGATGTAAAACAAACAAAATAATTGTAAAAGTGAGAACCGACTCAATCAATTTCAGCACCACTGCTGGTTAATCATCATGATTTTCGAATTATTTTGGATTTATTGGCTAATAATATAAGGCTAGGTTCGAATTTACGCTCCATTACATGTTTAAGCAGGATATTCCGCGCCATAGCTTGCATAAAAAAATTCATACGAAATTCCGTGGCACACAATTGATAAAGTATATAATTACGCCCGTTATTTGTTTTAGCCTGGAACTTTAATAATTTTACGCCTAGAATGTACATGAAACATGTATAAATTTCGGGCGGAATAATAATTCCGTCCACACTCCAGACGGAATTCACTGATTCCGTGCCTATTCCGCCTCAATTCTGGCCGGAATCCGCCCCTTTATTTCGGACAGATTATAATGGAATGAAAGTATTACTTGTAAATTGTTGGCTTTTTAATAGACTATGATAGTAATGGCTTACACTTGTGAAATAGTTTTATATAAAAAAAAGTTTTTAAATAATCGTTCACATATTGATAATGTTAATCCTAAAAGGGGCCGGAATGCGAGTATGGTTTGTGTTTTTTCAAGCCAGACAAGTGGGTTTACTCAGGGTTCTTGGGGTTTCCCGCACACTAAAAAACAACACGCTCGACCAACATCTTGCCAACGAACCTTTTT